>NW_023305679.1:3100-50865 GCF_011077185.1 Oxyura jamaicensis
GGGGCTGGCACGAGCGCAGTGCTGCTGCAGCCCCCCTCTGAGCCCAGAGGCAGGGCTTCACCTGCAGGCCAGGAACCCGCATGAACCCTGGCTTCATCCATGGGCACGGCTTTCCTCCTCAGCTGGCTTCTCCAGCGTGGGAAAAGGAAGGAATGAAAGGTGAGAAAGCTTCCAAGTAAAATGCTCACCCTAAGAAGTAGGACGCTTTACTTCCCGCACCAGGCGCCTCACCAGTATCTTGCCTTAGCCCTTCCTGTGCATGGCACTGTGATGTCCCATGTCATTTGCCAGGAAAAACACAGCGTTGATAGTCGGTGATTTCTTCCTTCTCATTCTTGGCTACATGATCTTTGTGTGTTTCAACCCCATGCTTGCTCATAGGTTATGCTTCTTCATCTCCTGGAGGTCCACAGGGTTAGCTATGCCAAGATTGTTTAGGCTTCCTATTTCTTTGCATATGACATGATTTCTTAGGAAAGGAGAAGCACACGACTGCACAAGCTAAACACAACTGAAGCTCAAGAAGTTAGGCAATAATACAACAAGAAGAAGTAGAGAACAAACAGCAGGCACTTGGCTATTAGGTAGTGTTGCTGTTAGAGGTAGAGCAAGTGAAACACAGGTGTCTGATCCTAGGGGAAGCCCTAGGCACAGGTGGTGTGTCTTAAGGCATTTTTCAGATATGGCTGGAGCCGCAGAATCATGGAATACTAGAAAGATAGAATGGCTTGAGCTAGAAGGGACATTAAAGATCGCCTAGCTCCAGCCCTGGACCATGGCTGGGGATGCCACCAAGTGGATCAGGTTGCCCAAAACCCCATCCAGCCTGGCCT
This sequence comes from Oxyura jamaicensis, assembly GCF_011077185.1. Lineage (NCBI taxonomy): Eukaryota > Metazoa > Chordata > Aves > Anseriformes > Anatidae > Oxyura > Oxyura jamaicensis. The sequence goes on from NW_023305679.1 coordinate 3,934, forward strand.
TGCACACCTCCAGGGATGGGGCATCCATAGCTTCTCTGGAAACCTGGGCCAGTGCCTCACCATCCTCTGAGTAAAGCATTTCTTCCTAACATCTCATCTCAATCTACCCTCTTCTACTTTAGTTCCCTCTTGTCCTGTCACTGTCTGCCCAAGAAAAAAGGGCTTCTCCCTCTTTTTCAGAACCCCTCTTGAAGTACTGAAAGGCTGCAATGAGATCTCCCTGGAGCCTCATCTTCTCCAGGCTGAACATGCCCTGCTCTCTCAGCCTGTCTTCACAGGAGAGGTGCTCCAGCCACCTGATCATCCTCAGGGCCCTTCTCTGGCATAAGGCAATGGCCCAGCTGAAGTGCATCTACACCAATGCACGCAGCATGGGTAACAAACAGGAGGAGCTGGAAGCCATCGTGCAGCAGGCAGGCTACGACTTGGTTGCCATCACGGAGACATGGTGGGACCAGTCTCATGACTGGAGTGCTGCAATGACTGGCTATAAACTCTTCAGAAGGGACAGGCAGCACAGAAGGGGTGGTGGAGTGGCTCTCTATATTAGAGAGTCTTTCGATGTTGGAGAACTCGAGGCTGGGCATGACAAAGTCGAGTCCCTTTGGGTTAGGATCGGCGGGGCGACAAGGCTAGCGTCCTGGTCAGGGTCTGTTACAGACCGCCGAACCAGGACGAGGAGACGGATGAGGAGTTCTACAGGCAGCTGGCAGAAGTTGCGAAATCATCAGCGCTGGTTCTCGTGGGGGACTTCAACTTCCCTGACATATCCTGGAAGCACAACACAGCCCAGAGGAAGCAGTCTAGGAGGTTTCTGGAGAGCGTGGAAGATAGCTTCCTGACACAGCTGGTTAGTGAGCCTACCAGGGGTGGCGCCCCGCTAGACCTTCTCTTCACAAACAGAGAAGGACTGGTGGAGGATGTGATTGTCGGGAGCTGTCTTGGGCAGAGTGACCATGAAATGGTAGAGTTCTCTATTCTTGGCAAGGCCAGGAAGGGGACCAGTAAAACCACTGTATTGGACTTTCGGAGGGCTGACTTTGTGCTGCTGAGGACACTGGTTGGTAGAGTCCCTTGGGAGGCGGTTCTGAAGGGCAGAGGAGTCCAGGAAGGCTGGGTGCTCTTCAAGAGGGAAATCTTAATGGCGCAGGAATGGTCTGTCCCCACGTGCCCAAAGACGAGCTGGCGGGGAAGAAGACCAGCCTGGCTGAACAGAGAATTGTGGCTTGATCTTAGAAGAAAAAAGAGGGTTTATAATTTTTGGAAAAGTGGGCAGGCCACTAGGGAGGACTATAAGGATATCGCGAGGCTGTGCAGGGACAAAATTAGAAAAGCCAAAGCTCATCTGGAGCTCAATCTGGCATGCTGTTAAAGATAACAAAAAATGTTTTTATAAATACATCAACACGAAAAGGAGGACTAAGGAGAATCTCCATCCTTTACTGGATGCGGAGGGAAACTTAGTTACAAGAGATGAGGAAAAGGTGGAGGTGCTTAATGCCTTCTTCGCCTCAGTCTTTAACAGCAATTCCGATTATTCTCTGGATACCCAGTACCCTGAACTGGTGGAAGGGGATGGGGAGAGAGATGTGACCCTCACTATCCATGAAGAAATGGTTGGTGACCTGGTACGGCACTTGGATGTGCACAAGTCGATGGGGCCGGATGGGATCCACCCGAGGGTACTGAGAGAACTGGCAGAAGTGCTGGCCAAGCCACTTACCATCATTTATCATCAGTCCTGGCTATCGGGGGAGGTCCCAGTTGACTGGCGGCTAGCAAATGTGACGCCCATCTACAAGAAGGGCCGGAGGACTGACCCGGGAAACTACAGGCCTGTCAGTTTGACCTCAGTGCCAGGGAAGCTCATGGAGCAGATTATCTTGAGAGTCATCACGCAGCACTTGCAGGGCAAGCAGGCGATCAGGCCCAGTCAGCATGGGTTTATGAAGGGCAGGTCCTGCTTGACGAACCTGATCTCCTTCTATGACAAAGTGACACGCTGGGTGGATGAGGGAAAGGCTGTGGATGTGGTCTACCTTGACTTCAGCAAGGCTTTTGACACCGTTTCCCACAGCTTTCTCCTCAAGAAACTGGCTGCTCTTGGCTTGGACTGGCGCATGCTTCGTTGGGTTAGAAACTGGCTGGATAGCCGGGCCCAAAGAGTCGTGGTGAATGGAGTCAAATCCAGTTGGAGGCTGGTCACTAGTGGCGTCCCCCAGGGCTCGGTGCTGGGGCCGGTCCTCTTCAATATCTTCACTGATGATCTGGATGAGGGCATTGAGTGCACCCTCAGTAAGTTTGCAGATGACACCAAGTTAGGTGCGAGTGTCGATCTGCTCGAGGGTAGGAAGGCTCTGCAGGAGGATCTGGATAGGCTGGACCAATGGGCTGAGGTCAACTGCATGAAGTTCACAAGGCCAAGTGCCGGGTCCTGCACCTGGGGTGCAATAACCCCAAGCAGAGCTACAGGCTGGGAGATGAGTGGTTGGAGAGCTGCCAGGCAGAGAAGGACCTGGGAGTGATGGTTGACAGTCGGCTGAATATGAGCCAGCAATGTGCTCAGGTGGCCAAGAAGGCCAACAGCATCCTGGCCTGTATAAGAAACAGTGTGGCCAGCAGGTCCAGGGAAGTGATTGTTCCCCTGTACTCGGCTCTGGTGATGCCGCACCTCGAGTACTGTGTTCAGTTTTGGGCCCCTCGCTACAAGAAGGACATGGAGGTGCTTGAGCGAGTCCAGAGAAGGGCTACGAAGCTGGTGAGGGGCCTGGAGAACAAGTCTTACGAGGAGCGTCTGAGGGAGCTGGGCTTGTTCAGCCTGGAGAAGAGGAGGCTCAGGGGTGACCTTATCGCTCTCTACAGATACCTCAAGGGAGGCTGTAGCGAGGTGGGGGTTGGTCTGTTCTCCCACCTGCCTGGTGACAGGACGAGGGGGAATGGGCTTAAGTTGCGCCAGGGGAGTTTTAGGCTGGATGTTAGGAAGAACTTCTTTACGGAAAGGGTTGTTAGACATTGGAACGGGCTGCCCAGGGAAGTGGTGGAGTCACCATCCCTGGAGGTCTTCAAAAGACGTTTAGATGTAGAGCTTAGGGATATGGTTTAGTGGCGACTGTTAGTGTTAGGTCAAAGGTTGGACTTGATGATCTTGAGGTCTCTTCCAACCTAGAAATTCTGTGATTCTGTGATTCTGTGATATTACAGCCCCTTTGTACCAGCTCCCACCTGCTTTCCTTAGTCCTGGCTGTACAAAGGAGGAGAAGGTTTTTTCCTATTTCCAGACAAAGAATAGGAAAACATGCTGTAATTTTACAAAAGACAGGGCAAGCTCCTCATCTTTTATGCTTCCTGTGAGGTTTACATTCCAAAAAGGAGGAAAGTACAAGAATAATTTTATACTAATGGATAGGACATTTTGAATAATAGTGTATTAATTCAATGACAAATGAAAAGGTGCCTGCAAAGGAAACAATTATACAGACTGCTTATCAGATGTGCAGGCTTGAAATCCCTGAATCTCAAGACAGGTAAACATACCTGGAAGTTAAGGGAGTACACCATGTTAGCAAAGTGATGACAAAGCAAGTAGAGGTGAACATAACAATTACTTTTTCTGTGATAAAAATGGATTCCAAAAATTCATTTTTTTTGGATAGAAAATACACTGTGTGACATTTTACAGAAGGGATTGAATCATCTGAGTTAATGAGTAGATGTTTCATTACTTAAGTACTAAAGAAAATACTGGATATTGAGGCAGGGCTTTGCTGTCTGACCGTAACCAACCAGTGCCACCCCCAGAGGCCCCGGTATATCTGAAGTAACTCCCTAGTCTTGCAGCTATCAGAAGGGACCTGCAGGAGACCAGAGCCCTTTGAGGGATTCAGGTGGGGCCAGGTGGACTTCCCAGGACACATCCAGTGCCATCATTTTTCTTTGCCCCTGCAACTGCAGCTCAATCATCACATAAAACCCTTCAAAGAAAAACTCCTACTTCACTGGTTTCTTGGAAATGACCTAAAGTTGAAATGGCCATTAGGAACCCAAGATACACATTCCTTTGTTTCTAGTAGACACCTGGACATCCATTGACCTTCCTGGATCATCAGTGGTAAGGGCAGTAGCTGGGGGAGGCCAGGAGAAGCAGCTCAAGGGGTGGTGCTGCTTGTGAGGACACGTTTGTGCCAGCAGCCTGAGTGGGCAGCAGCTGTCCACAGGAGGTGAAGGGAGGCCAGGAAGCACATGCCAAGAGTACTCCTGCCAGCAGAGACAAGCCAGGACTGAGGCCAAGGGGAGAGGCAAGCCCAGAGCAGGGGGCTGCAAGGGCCATGCTGAGCTCCCTGCAGCAGCTGCAGCTGCAATGGCCCTCAGCAGATGTGCTGGCTAGCACACACTGGGAGGTCCTGGCGTGCATCAGAGAGCAGCAAGGAAGGAACTGGAGAGGGCCAGGGTGAGGGGGGTGGCAGAGCCCTCTGCAGGGGCTGGCTGGGGGTCCCCTCTGCTGCAGCCACCACAGGGAGCGTGGCAGGAGGAGGGCAGGCAGGGTTCATGGCCACAGGGCAGAGCCTGGCCCTGGATACTCCATGAGTGCCTTGCAGGTCCTGGCAGACTGCGGTGAGGGGATGAATGCCCTGGGCCCCCTTCCTGCTCTGCCCAGGACAGCAAGGGCCCAGAGCAGCCTCCTCTCCCCTGCCCCTACAGCTCTGGGCTCCCTTTGTGCAGCCCCGGCTCTGCAGCACTAAGCCCAGCTGGGAGCCCTCCCCTGCATGTTCCCACCACTCCCTGATGCTGCTCTTGCCCTCTGCTGGGCACTGCCCAGCCCAGCCCCTGCCCACCTCTCCCCAGCCCCATGCCCTTGCCTGGTCAGCCAGTCTTGGCTCTTTCCGCTTGTTCACTGAAGGCCTCTGAAACCTTTGGTCTGTGGCGTTGCACTGTAGACTGTCTGTCCTGGCATTGTAGAGCTCCCATCAGCCCATGCATCTTTTGGTTTAGCTTTACTGTGAAGATACACTCACTGCCCACGCAAAAAAAAGGCACATGGTGCCCCTACAAAACCCTTAGGATATCTTGGTGGCTCCCAATACCTCCCTAATGCCACCAACTGTGGTGGTTTTACCGTGCTAGGCAGCTGAATACAACCACCGCCCTCTCATTCCCCCTCCTCAGGTGAGGAGGGGAAGAAGTAAAAGAAAGAACAACTCACGGGTTGAGATAAAGATAATTTAATTAAAGAGAAAAAAATATTAAGGAAAGATTATTATTAATTAAACAATTCAACTAAAGGGAAAAAAGGGAAAGGGAAAGAGGGAGGGGGAAAGGGAATAACAAAACAAAACAAGTAAAGGCTATGTGGAAGTGCAGAGGAAATAAATTACTCTCTACTTCCCACAAATGGGCGACGCTTGACCACATTGTTTAAGCAGGGCCTCAACACACGTAGCCAGTGTTCGGGAGGAGGACAGACGTTTTCACAACGAGAGCCCACCCTTCCCCTCTTCTTCCTTTTTCCACCTTTTATTGCTGAGTGTGACATCATATGGTATGGAATATCCCTTTGGTTGGTTTAGGTCAGCTGCCCTGCTGATGTTTCTTTCTCACTTTTTTGCCCACCCTCTAGGAGGGTCAGAGAGAGTCCTGATGCTGTGCCAGCACTTCTCAGCAGCAGACACAACACTGGTGTGATACCACTGCTGTTCTAGCTACAAGTACAGAGCGCAGCACTGTATGGGCAGCTGCAGGGAAAGTTAACATCCTAGCCAGACCCAGTACACCAACCCTGCCACATATCAGTGCCAGGAAGCTGCTTCTTGACCAGTCAGGGTCTTCAGGGTCCCTGGGAATCTGCCAGTGATGACTCCAGCCCTGACTCCCTCACCCAGCACGCAGTGCCCTCATGTCCCTGTGTCCAGGTGGCACAAAAGCACAAGAGTGAAGCCTTGAGCCTGGCATTCCATGAACATCTTCTGCACTCCAGTTTGGGAAGAAGAGCCCTGGGCACTGAGCAACTTCACTTTTATTAACAAGATGCCACAACAGAGGCCAGGTGTCATTTAGGAATAAACACAGTTAGAGAAAGCCTCTGGGACAGACAGAGGCTTGGTAATCTGGAACAAAGGAATGAAAACAAACATTAATCTGCAAACAAAATTTTAAAGAATGCTATACCTAAAGGTCACAAATTGCCTGAGATTATATTGAGTTAAACTAGAAAAGTGAGATAGCCAATTTCTTGCTAAGTAAATATTACCACTAGAATCAGTTTCTTCAGTGTGGCTTTCAGGTCCTGGTTCCTCATGCTGTAGATGAGGGGATTCACTACTGCAGGCACCACTGAGTACAGAAATGACACCACCAGGCCCAAGGATGGGGAGGAGATGGAGGGGGGTTTAAGGTAGGTTAACATCGCAGTGCTGACAAACAGGGAGATGACAGCCAGGTGAGGGAGGCACATGGAAAAGGCTTTGTGCCGGCCATGCTCAGAGGGCATCCTCAGCACCACCCTGAAGATCTGCACGTAGGACACCACAATGAAAATAAAACAACCCAAGACTAAAGAAACACTAAACACAAGTGCCTCAACTTCTCTGAGGTATGATTCTGAGCAAGAGAGCTTGAGGATGTGGGGGATTTCACAGAAGAACTGGTCCACAACATTGCCTTGGCAGAGGGGCAGGGAAAATGTATTGGCCGTGTGCAGGACAGCATTGAGAAAGCCACTGCCCCAGGCAGCTGCTGCCATCTGGGCACAAGCTCTGCTGCCCAGCAGGCTCCCGTAGTGCAGGGGCTTGCAGATGGCAATGTAGCGGTCGAAGGCCATGACAGTGAGAAGGGAATACTCTGCTCCAACCAAGAATACAGAAAATAAGACTTGTGCAGCACATCCTTGATAGGAGATGGCCCTGGTGTCCCAGAGGGAATTGGCCATGGCTTTGGGTACAATGGTGGAGATGGATCCGAGGTCGAGGAGGGCGAGGTTGAGGAGGAAGAAATACATGGGGGTGTGGAGGTGGTGGTCACAGGCTATGGCTGTGAGGATGAGGCCATTGCCCAGGAGCGCAGCCAGGTAGATGCCCAGGAAGAGCCCAAAGTGCAGGAGCTGCAGCTCCCGCGTGTCTGCGAATGCCAGCAGGAGGAACTCGCTTACAGAGCTGCTGTTGGGCATTTAGAAGTTCAAAGCATGGGATCCTCTCAAGGAGGAAAAAGAGGGTAAGAAGGCACAAAACAATTATCTGGCAAGGGCTGATTTGATTTCGGCCTTGCAAGCAGACACGTGACAGGTCTTTTTCAAGAATTCTGCTTGATGCTGCTTGTGGGTGTCCCTGGGAGCAGGCGACGCTGCTATGGGCAGTGTAGTTGTTGGTCCTCACCTATAAGAAGAAGTAAAGAGGAACATGGGGTAATCTCAGATTAAATTCACCCCTGATATGAACAAATTATCTGCATTGTTGCTCCCAAATCACCTAACAACAGAGGAGGGCTGTGGGGATTTAATTTTTCTATACTGTCATTCCTGCTACACTCCAGGTGAAACTTTGTGGATCCTCAAAGTCACAGATACTGTTCCTTTACTGCAGGGCATCCTCAAGAGAGAAGAGCCAGTCTGTCCATTAGTCCTGGTCTCAGCTGTCCTGTTTTCAGGTCTTTGAACTGGAGTGCATTTGCACCCACAGGTACATGGAGTCATAGAATCATGGAATCATGGAATATCCTAACTTGGAAGGGATCCACAAGAATCATCAAATCCCATCCCTGAATCTGTACAGGACCACCCAAAAATCAGACGGTATGCCTGAAAGCATCATGAAAATGTTTCTTGAACTCTGGCAGCCTCAGTGACATGACCACATCCTCGGGGAGCCTCTTCTGGTGTCTACAAAACCTGGCTGCTGCTGATAGCAGAGGAATTTAGGCTCAAAGTGCACATCTCCAGACCCCTCACTCTGTCCCCATACTCCTCTTCCAGACAAGCACACTGAGGGATCCACTCCAGGTGGAGAAGCCAGGAGGAATGGCACTGTGCTGCTCCCAGGGGAGGCAAGGCCAGGGAGGGACAGACAAATGCTCAGCAGACCCTCCTGTGCTGCAGCTCTGCCTGTAGAGGAGGCAGCTCCTGCTGGGGACACCTGGGGCCTGAGGGCAGAGGCTGTGCTGGTGGGAGAAGAGAGCAGGGGGTGTCCCAGGGAAGGCGCCTGCCCTGCAGGGGATGGCAGGGAGGTGCCTGAGCCCTCCCTCACACAGCATTTCTGGCAGCAGCTCCCTCTCACTGCCTGCCCTGCCCTTATCTTTACTGCTTTTGTATGTCCCTGCTGGAAGCACGATCTCTGACCCCATGTGTCTTCCATGTCCATGCTCACAGACCCAATCCCACAAGCTGTGTGCTTCCTGAGTACAGGGCCCTGTCCAAGGGCATCACAGAGGCTGCAGCTCCTAAAGGTCTGATAAGCCCTGAGGAGACCACAAACATGTTGTTTCAGTCTTTAGGCTGAAGTGCCTGAAGGGACTTTATCAAGTCCATTGCTGCAATATTAATCTCTCACTGAAATACTCTTGGAGTCTCAGTCTCCTGTACAATCCAGACAATCCATTGTCATGAAACCTGCCTCGCCTCCACACCAAGAATCTGAAAGCACAGAATCCAAAAAACCCTTCTGTTTCAGATAAACCAAGACTTGGTCTTCCTCTTGAAATGCCCCCTTATAAATGCCATTCTCTAAAACATCTTCTACTCCACATTGCAGGTAGAATAAGAGCCCTCCTGACAGATGATATCAGCCCACTCTAGATGTGCCAGCTGTAGAAGACTCCTCTGGCAACCCCATCTGCATTGTTTTGCTGCCAGAGACTCACGGTGTCAAGAGTCTGCAGGTCTGTCCTGCCACACGCTACCCTCTGTTGTTGCGCTCCTCACTGCCTCCAAGCTCTCTCTCCTTCTCTCCTCTCCCCGTGCCACCTGTGGTCAGAGCCGCCAGCCCTGCTGCGCTGTGCAGAGGAGCTGCTCCCAGGCAGAGCTGTCTCTGCAGTGCTGCCCGCTTGCCAGGAGCTCCCCTTAGGCCCAGGAGCCTGGCCCAGCTCAGCAGCACAGCACCCGACCATGGCATTGCTTGCTCTGTGCCATTGGGCTACCTCGAGGTTTCCCCAAGGCCTGAAGGCAGCAGGGTCTCTCCTGGGGTGTGGGGTTTGAAGTAGATTAAATTCATTACTGACTGATCCTCTCTGTAGATGTCAGAGAGTGTTTTTTTAAAGTGTGATTTGTGCTGTTAGACTGTGGTTATCAAACATGTTGTGCTTTAACCCGTCAGGCACCTCATCACCACACAGATGTTAGCTCACACCCACCCCCCACTCCCCCCACCCAAAAAAAAGCTTTTGGGTTAAAATAAAGATAACTTAAAAGGACAGAAAATGAAGAGATAGTAATAACAGTATCAATACTAATAATAAATAATAATAAATTTTATTATTATTATATATATATAAAGCAAGTGATGCAATGCAATTGCTCATCACACACTGACCGATGCCCAACCTTTCCCTAAGCAGGGGTCTCCCTGAACCTGGACAGACTGCATTATGTTCTCCTGTGTCCCTTGAGCTTACTTTGGTTTAGGGCAATGCAGGTTTTCAGAAGGATTTGGAACATTTTCTTCCCTTTCTCAAATACTTCTGCTGTGCTACCCCATGTAGTGATGTCATCAAGGAATTGCAGGTGTTCAGGAACTTCAGGAACCTTTTTTTTTTTTGAGCAGTCTGGATCAGCCCTTGGAAAATGGTAGGGCTGTGTTTCCAGCCCTGGGGCAGTCAATTCCAGGTGGACAGGATGACCCTCCATGTAAAAGCAAAGTGTTGCCTTCACACTACTGACAAAGGGATGGAGAAAAGTGCATTAGCAATATTAATTGTGGCATAGCACTTGGCTGCCTTTGACTTCAGTTCGTACTGAATGAAATTCTAGCACGCCTGGCACAACAGCACTCAGTAGTGATGTAATTTCATTTAAGCCACAGAAGTCCACTGTTATTTTCCACTCACCATTAGCATTTTGCAATGGCCATATGAGACTGTTAGAGGGTGAGCAAGTGTTGCTGATCATTCCTTGGCTCTCCAGTCAATGAAGCAGCTCATAGATGGGAATCAGGGAGTCTCTGGTAATGCAATATTGCCTCAGGTGCACTCTTGTGGTAGCGATTGGCACCTGGTGTTCATTGGCCATCAGCACCTGCACAGCAGAAGGGTCCTGTGAAAGAGTGGGCCAGGTAGACCACTGTTTGATGTCCTCCATCTCCAAGGAGGCTATGCTGAAAGGCCACCAATACCCTTGTGGATCTTTGAAGTACCCTCTCCTGAAGTAGTCTATGCCAAGGTTGCACAGAGCCTCCAGGCCAGTCCCAATGGGTTGCATTTGCCACTCCTTCCCAGATAGACTCACTTCAGCATCCAATACATTGGGTGCCAATACAAATTGGGTTTTATGTGCCAGGCCAATAATCCTCAAAGTCCAATACACCTGATTGTCCCCTTCCTCTCCCTTGAATGGAGGCTGGGCCCCTCTAGTCCTGCTCATAGTATTCATTACTCTGGAGGACTGCCTGCTAGAAACTGGAGCAGCAATTTTCTCAGAAGAACCACTTTTTGCCAATGTTTTTTCCTTGCACTTCATGTATCTGTGCCTCTAGGGTGGAGGTAGATTTTTCCATACCATTTTCTCATGGCCTTTCCGTGGTCACACAGTCAAAACCACAGGGTGACACATAGTATGCACCCACTCTATCAACTTTCTTGAGGAGAGGGATGCTTACACCTGACAGTTGAGGTATTGCTTCGTGCAGGTGGGGAGGAAGATATATTCTTTTGTAGTTCTTGCACTTCATGAGGTTTCTTTCTAGACGATTTTCAGGACCATAGGGAAGAAGAGAGACTTTGTAATGTTGTAGTTGGCTAGCCAGTTCATCCGCTGTGGGTTCCTCTTGGTCTTTCCTTGTCATTACTGCCAATGGGATGGCATATGATAATGATGTGCTCTGTACAAACTTCTGCCACATGGGTCGTGCACTTGACGTCATCTGGATCTTTGGATAGCTGTTCATTGTCTAGATTTCTACAAATCGCCTTCAGCATTGTTAATTCCCTCAGGTACCGGATACCCCTCTGCATGGTGGTCCACTTCCCTGGCTGACATACAAGATCTTTTTTTCTCTTGACGCCTTATAGGAGTAAGTTCTTTGTGCCCTTTTCCAATGACTTTGTCAATCACCCCTTCCCTAAAGAGTGATTCCAGCTACTTGGCTTCCCTCTTCTCTAATTCCAGGTTATTGGCCCCTATCTCCCAGCACTGGAGCAGGCAGGTGACAATGTCCTCACTGAGACGATGGATGAAATACTTTCCCATACCTTGTAGCTTACCATGGGAAAGGGATCACTTGGTTTCTGATGTTCTCTTCTGATATGATCTCTTCTTCTCTGTCCTCCTGCTTTCATGGTGGCTCTACTTTGATGAAACCTGCCTCATCTTCTTCTTCCTGCTTTCTTGTCGGTAGGAGATTCTTCTCCTCTGAAGGATGGGCAGAGCCCAGCACAGGAGTTGTTCTGGCTGCAGGGCCTTTTAGAGGAGTGGGAGTGGTTGCAGGGCCTATCACAGGTTTTGGAGTGACTGTAAGGCCTGTCACAGGAATTGATTTAGCTTTGGGCCCATCTCAGGAGCTGGAGTGCCTGCAGGGCCTGTTGCAGGGTTTAGAGTGGCTGCTGGGCCCTTCGCAAGGGTTGGAGCAGCTGATGGGCCTGACACAGGGGCTGGTGTGTGCCTGCAGGAAAAGTCACAGGGGTTGGGGAGGTATTGACTGTGGCTTGTTAAGCATAGGTCAAGCCCCAGCACACTGTAGTGATTTGTGTCTCTTTGCAGTTGCCGGGGTGACGACACACCTTTTTCAAACATTTCACAGTTTTTTTAAAGGATTCTGCACTTGCTCAAAGGTGAAGTTCCAAAGCACTGGAGGTACCCACTGCTCTAGGTACCTGCCTATATCCTCCTGCAATCCCTGCCACTCCTAACTCTCCTGTCTCTGGACAGATCTCTGGATGGCATGCATAATAGCTGTTTAAATGTAAACAAAGGCTGAAACACATGCAGGAAATGTAACAATAGGAACATGCTGGTTTGACCATCCCAAAGATATTCAAAGCTTTGAAGAGCTATTGCAATTAGCCTGGAGGAGAAGGGGGAGGTAAGGGTAGAAAGGGAGAGTGAAGAAGTGGGGACAAGCATCCCCCACTGTCCATAGATTTACTCCCTGAGGAGAAAAGGAAAAGAGTATAAATAAGTTAGTTCTTAATAGTTTCTAAGAAATGAAGAGATGGTTCCTGAGGTATTGAGGGGGCAATAATTTTATTCTGTCAGAAGTCAGTGTTATCCATTACAGCAAAAGAGTAACCTTAAACCAGCCTCCAGAACTGATAAACAGCATGACATGGAAGTCAGACAGTTAGTAATGTGCTGTACAACACAATTCTGAAAAGAAGCAGAAAGACCCAAGATCAAAAAATAAACATTGTGATCCACAACTTTTAAACTGATCTAATGCTTATAACAATTTACTTTTAAAACGCTCTGGTCAGATCTGTCATCTCAGCCTTTGTGCTCCACACTAGGCACCAAGAAGACTTGCAGTGGTTTGACCTTACAGGCAGCTCAGCACTAGGACTATTCAACCAATGGGATGGAGGAGAGAAATTAAAAAAAAGATTAAAAAAAAAAAAAACTGAAAGTTTATGGGTTGGTATAAAATCAGATTAATAGGATAGAAATGAAATAATAATACTACTACTAGTAATAACTATATTATTATTATTATTATTATTATTATAGGCACAAATAGACTAAGGAAATTATATTTTTGTGTGCATATCAAAAGACAGAAAAGACAGGTGGTGGTGATTAATTGGAAAGTGTCAGACTTGAGCACGACAGACATGGTATGGAATAAGTGGTGAATATTGTCCGAGTTTTGGCTGCAAAAGAGTACATTTTTCTTCCTTGTAGCTGGTATGGTGCTGTGTTTCATATTTACAGAACTACTGAAGAGTTTGAGTATGAAAGGACCTTAAAAATCACATAATTCCAACTCACCTGCCATCAGCAGGGACACCTTCCACTAGACCAGGTTGCTCAAAGCCCCATCCAACCTGGCCTTGAATGCATCAAGGGATGGGGCATCCACAACTTCTCTGGGGAACCTGTTCCAGTGCCACACCACCCTCTGAGTAAAGAACTTCTTTTTAATCTCTAATTTGAATCTACCCTCTTTCATTTTAAAACCATTACCTCTAGTCCTATCACTACACTCTTTGATGAAGAGTCCCTCTCCAGCTTTCCTGCAGAGTACCCAGGAAAGTACAGTAGCCTTCCAGTACACTTTAGGTACTGGAAGGCGACTGTAAGGTCTCCCTGGAGCCTTCTCTTCTCCAGGCTGAACAACCCCATCTCCATCAGCCCATCTTCATAGGAGAGGTACTCCAGCCCATTGATCATCCTCGTGGCCCTCCTTTGGAGGACTCGTTCTAATAGATCCATGTCCTTCCTACACAGGGGGCTCCAGAGATGAACTTGAGATTTGGCCTCACCAGGTCTGAGTTACAGAGGGACAATCACTTCCTTGCTCCTGCTGTCCACAGTATTCCTGGTACAAGCCAAGATGCTGTTGGCCCTCTTGCCTACCTGAGCACACTGCTGGCTCATATTCAGCAGACTGTCTACCAGGGCCCTTATCACCAGGCAGATGTCCAACTTGTCTTCTCCCTGCATGGGTGGGATTGTTGTTCCCCAAGAACAAGACCCAGCACATAGCTCTGTTGAACTTCATACAGTTGGCCTCGGCCCATGGGTTCAGCCTATCCAGATCCCTCTGCAGAGCCTTCCTACCCTTGAGTAGATCAACACTCACTCCTAACTTGGTCTTGTCTACAAACTTACTGAAAGTGCACTCGATCCCTTGATCCAGATAGTTGTTAAAGATATTGAAGAGAACTGGCCTCAGTACTGAGCCCTGGGGGACACCACTAGTGACTGGCCTCCAGCTGCATTTAGCTCCATTCACCACGACTCTTTGGACCTGGCCACCCAGCCAGTTTTTAACCCAATGAAGCATAAATCCATCCAGGCCTTGAGCAGCCAGTTCCTTTGGGAGAATGCTGTGGGAAATGGTTTCAAAAACCTTATTGAAGTCTAGGTAGACCACATCCACAGCCTTTCACTTGTCCACTGAGCACATCACCTTATCATAGATTGAGATCTGATTTGTCAATCAGGGCCTTCTTTGATAAACCCATGACTACTAGGCTTGATCACCTGGTTGTCCTGGAAGTGTTGTGTGATGGTACTCAAGATAATCTGCTCCATGAGCTTCCCCAGCTCAGATGTCAGACTGACAGGCCTGTAGTTCCCCAGATCCTCCTTCTGCCCATTCTTGTATATGACCATCATATTTACTAGTCGCCAGTCCACTGGGACCTCCCCTGATAGCCAGGACTGCTGATAAATGATGGAAAGCAGATTGGCAAGCACTTCAGCCAGTTCCCTCAGATGGGTGGATCCCATCTAACCTCCTAGACATCCATATATCTAGGTGGAGTAGCAGTTTTCTAACCATTTTCTCATGGATTATGAGAGCTTCACTCTGCTCAAGGTCCTTATCTACCAGCTCAGGGGCTGAGTACTAGGGGGACAACTGGTCTTGCTGCTAAACACAGAGGTAAAGAATGCACTAAGTACCTCAGCCTTTTCCTCATCTCTTCTAATTCTGTTTTCCAACATCCAATACAGGATGAAGATTTTCCTTAATTCTTTTTCTCTCTCTCTCTCTCTTTTTTTTTTTTTCTTAAGTATTTATAAAAATAAAAACAAGCAAACAAACAAACAAAAAAGGGCGGGGGGGGGGGGGGGAGAGAGAAGGGCTTTGGACCTTCCATTATTTTTTTTATTATTATTATTATTATTTTGCAAAGCCTAACAACATTTAGGACTCAGCTTTAGACAAAATGACAGTATATATAAGAAGCACAGAAAGGTGGAATCGGGAAGCCTTACATCCTCTGCCATTCTGTGAGCCTGTGCTGCAGCTCCATTCAACTAGTTACTCCTCTATTGTCCAAACTCTCCTGCAACTGCTGATCCTGTTATCTTGAGAGAGACAGCACGATATTAACACTTGACAGAATGGGGCATCTGTCCAGGGAAAACTTGAGAAATTGCAGAATTTTCCTGACAGAAACCTCTTGATATTTGCAAAAAGAGCCTAGTCCTGCACTGGAGGAAGACTAACCCCACACATCAGGGCAGATTGGGACCATGCTGAGTGAGCAGTGCCCAGGAGGAGGAGGGCCTGGGCACCACAAGGGATCCATACGAGCAGTGGTGCCTGCTCACCAGGAACCAGGCCAGCTTCCTACTGAGAGCTGCCTTACGAGGAGCATGGCCATCAAGAAAATCTGAGTTATCAGACTCAGCTCAGATCTGCTGTGACACCACCCACACAGGGGTGTCCCAGTGTGTAGCTCCTCATTTTCGAGGGCACAGGATACTACCCAGAGAGGTTGTGCCAAGGAGGGGTTCAGGGCCTAAAGCAACGGCCTCATCCTCACCACCATAGCCTGCAACCACCAACTCCACACCCCCATGTACTTCTTCCTCCTCAACCTCACCCTCCTTGACCTGGGATCCATCTCCACCACTCTCCCCAAAGCCGTGGCCAATGCCCTCTGGGACTCCAGGGCCATCTCTTATCAAGGGTGTGCTGCCCAGGCTTTCTTTTTATTCTTCTTGTTTGGTTCAGCATATTGCCTCCTCACCATCATGGCCTTCGACCACTACATTGCCATCTGCAAGCCCCTGCACTACAGGAGCCTCCTGGGCAGCAGAGCTTGTGCCCAGATGGCAGCAGCTGCCTGAGGCAGTGACTTTTTCAATGCTGCCCTGCACACAGCAAACACATTTTCAGTGCCCCTCTGCCAAGGCAATGCTTTGGACCAGTTCTTCTGTGAAATCCCCCACATCCTCAAGCTCTCCTGCTCAGATGCTTACCCCAGGGAAGTCGGGGCACTTGTGTTTAGTGTTTCTTTAGCCTTTGGTTGCTTTGTTTTTATTGCTTTTTGTTTTTGTTTTTGTTTTCCTATGTGCAGATCTTCAGGGCAGTGCTGAGGATGCCCTCTGAGCATGGCCGGCACAAAGCCTTATCTACGTGCCTCTCTCACCTGGCCGTGGTCTCCCTGTTTCTCAGTACCATCATGTTTGTGTACCTGAAGCCCCCCTTGTTCTCTTCTCCATCCCTGGACCTTGCAGTATCTTTTCTGTACTCGGTGGTACCTCCAGCAGTGAACCCCCTCATCTTCAGCATGAGGAACGAGGAGCTCAAGGATGCACTGAGGTAATTTTTGAACACATAGTTCTTCAGAATCAATAATGTGCCTTTACATGCTGAGTTTATTTCAGAAACAGTTAGGAAATTAATTTGGTTTTATTTGTCTTGATAACTATTTTCTCCAAGTTGTGGTTTCAATTTAATTAATGTCATTCTTAGCCTCCTACCTGTTAATTTATCTCTTTACTTTTCCCAGTCATCTCATGTATATCTAAAGCCAGGCTTTCTGTGTAGCTATAGATAATAAAGAAGTGAGCAGAAATTCATAGGTCTCAGCTGCAGTCTATTTCCATCTCTTATGAACTGGCGAAGGAACTATTAAAAAAAAATAGCAAAATTTGTGAAAGTGATGCTTGACCACATCCTTGAAACAGGGCCTCAATATGCACAGCTGATTTTTAGGAGGACAGACATTTTCATAACAGGAGTCCACCCTTCCCCTCTCCTTCCATTTTTCCATCCTTTATTGCTGAGTGTGATATCATAAGGTATGGAATATCTCTGTGGTTGTTTTAGGTCAGCTGCCCTGGTGATGTCCCCTCCCTGTCTCTTGTGCACCTCCAGCCTGCTGGCTCTTGGGGGGATAGGGGTGGGGGGGTGGGAGGGTGGGGACTAGAGGGATTCTTGGTGCTGTGCCAGTATTGCTCAGCAGTAGACAAAACACTGCCGTGATACCACTGCTGTTCTAGCTACACGAGCAGAGCACAGCACTGTATGGGCTTCTGCAGGAAAAGTTAACTCCATCCCAGCCAGATCCAGTACAGTCACATATCGAGAACACAGCACCACAGGGGCTGCTCTGCAAAGAGTAACTCCGTCCCAGCCAGAGCCAGTACAGGGCAACATGCTGGACAAGAAGGCTCTGAGCTCTGTGGGGAGCCAGGAAGGTCCTAATAAGCACCGGGACAACTGAGGAAGCCCAAAGGTCCTTCTGAAGGTTGACTTATTCCCACCTGGGAGGCAGTGCTGGGCAGTGGGGAGGGTTATTAGAAAGACTTGTTTGAATGCTGCGAGGAACAAGGAAATGTCACTGCCATTGCCTCAGGGCTGCAACAAATCACTCGCCAGATTTCTTTGCCGGGGCTGTGGGAGCCCAGGAGATGGCAGTGAATGGAGCCTGCAGAGCATGAGCCTGTCCAAGGTGGACTGACCAGAGCTCAAGTGCTCAATCTGGTGTGAGCAGGCAGAGGAGAGCTCTGCAGCTCCAGGTCATACAGCAGCCCCAGGAAAGGAGTCTGGTGAATGATTTGTTGCATCCCTGAGGCAATGGCAGTGACACCATGAGCTGGGTCTGCCTCCCAGCCTGCTCAGCACTGCCGTGCAGAGTGCCCCCGTGCCCCAGGCACCACAGCCCCCTCACTCGGCAGAGCAGCACCTCTGGTTGTCATATCAGAGGTTTCAGCTTTTGCCTAAAGTCTTCCTTCAGGGCTGCTTTCTGTTTTCTACACAGAGGGGGCTACTGCCTCCAGTACTCCCGGGGAAAACTGAAGCATGCATGAGGACCTGGGAAGTTATCCTGGATCTATATGGGCCATTCTGGAAGCCAATCCTGTAGGCAGGAAGGGCACTTTTCTGGTGGTGCAGAGCTGCTGAGCACAGCTGCTCCCAATAAGATGACTAATAAACTGCTCCCAGTAAGATGACTGATATGGGGAGGTCAGTAAAAGCCTGCACAGGAACAATATGAGATTTGGGACAATTTTCCAAAGTGGGGCAGGCTGATGGGTTCTTTCTCAGCCATTTGAAGTGTCCTCTTCTTGAATCTTGCAGTCTGAATTTGCTGTAGATGACCCAGGATGGTAAATGGATGTTCAGCTGTCTACTAGGAACAAAGGAGAGTATCTTTGGTTCCCAATGGCCATGTCAACTTTAGGTCAATTTCAGGAATTCACAGAAGAAGGAGTGTGTCTTTGAAGGGGTTTTGTGTGCTGGGCTGGACTGTAGTTGCAGGGATAAAGACCACTGCTGGCAGTGGAGGTGCCTTGGGAACTATGTTTCCACCTGAATTCCCCAAAGGGCTCTGGTCTCCTGCAGGTCCTTCCTGAGAGCTGCAAATCCAGGGAAGTACCTCTAATACAACGGGGCCTCTGGTGTTTTTCCCTGATTGCTTATGGTCAGACAGCAAAACTCTGCCTCAGTACCCAGTTATTTATTTAGTACTTTAATAGAGCAACTACTCATCAGCTTCAATCCCTTCTTTAGAAAGTCACACAAAATAGTTTCTACCATGAAGAAATGTGAATTTTCAGGATGTATGTTCATTGCAGGAGAAGAAATAGTGGTGTTCACCTGTACTTGCTTCGTCATCACTTTCTCTGTCATATTGTGCTCCCTCATCTTCCAGGTACATCCACAAGTTGTGATTAAACTGACAGTGCTGAATCTCCCTTTTCCAGCTGCCTGTCTGGACCTATGCACTTCCCATTGCTCTCCTGGTTTGCTCTCCCCTTACTCTTTGATCAATTGACTGCTCTCACACATCCAGTTGCTACTTTGAGCTTCAGGCAGAAACAGCCCAGCTTGCCCATTTATCAGTAGTCTCTCTAACTGTTTCCTTAGAAAGCACCTCATCATTTCTCATGGAATTCATATGATACAGATCAATATTAACACTATGATTTTTAATTTCCTATCTATCAGTCTAAAAGACTTCTTGTACAGTCATCCTTTTGGGAAGGTAAACCTCACAGGAGGCACACAAGATGAGGAGCTTGCTTTTTTTTTTTTTTTTTTTTTTTTTAATTGGTGCATGTTTTCATGTTCTTTGGTTGGAAATAGAAAAAACATTTCTGCACCTGTGTGCTGCCAGGTCTCTAAGGAAAGGAGGTAGGAGCTGGTGCAAAGGGGCTGTAACATCCAGCTGCGGACTTGTTACAGAAGTCTGATGTAAGGAACAGAGAAGCAAGTGCCAGGTGGCCAATGGGAGAAATGGCAGGGCTGGGGTGGTGAGGAGCAAGGTTGTCCATGCAGTGTCAGACCACAAGAGTCTACTTTTCCACAGGTGTCCGAAAGAGACTCCCTTGGATCAATATCAATTAGAGAATAATGCTCCAAACCAAAATTCAGCTAAATGCATCCTTTAAGATGAGAAAAGATTTTTATTAGGTGCTTTTTGAAATCTTCCTCCTTAACTACACCATGAAAGCTCTCCAATTAGCTGTACAAGCCTTAAAGTCTAGAACAAAACTATAGAGGAGATGTTAGGATTATCTTCATTTTAATGAGTTCCATTGTGTATTTTGGTGCTGAGGCTATGATGCTCAAGTACTTAGAGGAGAATGATGCAATTGCTTGAGAAAGTAAAGTCAGGAGGAAAAGTTGAAGTGACTTGGAGTATTAATGGGCCCCATTGAGGGCTGTTACTAAGACAGCTTCCCCAGGGACTTGTTAGGGCAGATAATTGGGGGCCATGATTACAGATAGGCAAATGCACTGTGCTGAGTAAGGTCTTGGTTTGCTTTGATGAAGCAGAAAGGCCAAAGCCCGACAGCAGCTACTAGAGAGATACACCATGTTTGGTTCAGGGCTTTTCCTGGGGATCTGTGAGATGTGGTGGGCAGTGTGATGCCATGAGAAGAACACTGGTATGACACCTCCCTGCCTCTGCACAGGGTTGCAAGGAAGCAATGATACCCCACTGCAATGAGTATAACATGTCTTCACATGAGCTCTAGCCTAGGGGACAAAACCATCAGGGCTGTTGGGGCCTTCCATTATTGCTAGCACCCTCTGCCTTCTCCACTACAGGCTTTTCTATGGTGTGCCATACTTTGCACTATTTCCTTGAAGTCTGCAGACACCCATCTCTGTTCACCACCTTGTTCTCATCCTGGCATTTCCACCATTTCACCAATGTCTTGTCAACCCTCACAAACTGTTATTTAAAACACAAAGCCATGGTCTGATCACAGACACTCTTTGGGTGACCTCTGGCAACTACCCTTCTAGGGGCATTTCTTCCTCCTCGTGGGCAGTACCAACCTTCCAAGGTCCACTTTGTGGCAGTATGTTCTCTCCTGCTCTTTCCTACTACCAAAGAAAGTTCCATCAGGGTGGAAACCACTCCAAAAGTAGGCATCCCAAACCATCAGCCTTCTTGTGGCCTGACAGCCAACCAGAGAGAAGTCACCTCACCAGCATCTTCCAAGCCATGGGCCTGCTGCTGGCCTTGCAGCTTCTTGGCTAGACACACCCAAGCCTTGTGCCTCCTGCTGTCCAGTCATGGACTCAAGAAGAAGGGACAGGATAACCCATATGTGGGCCTTCTTTCTTTGTGGGTCCTCCTGGGTATGTAGGCAGAGGGGATCCCACAGTCAGCATGCCAACCAGGTGCCTTCTTCTGGCCTCGCAGGGCCACTGGCAGATGTCAACCCAAAAGGTCTCTCCTGGGGTGTAGTGCTTGAAGCAGACTGAAGTCATCACCAGCTGCTCCTCTCTGCAGATGTCAGAGACTGATTTTTAAAAGTGTGATTTCTCCTGTTGGATTGTGGTTGTCAAACATGTTGTGCTTTAACCCGTCAGGCACCTCATCACCACACAGATGTTAGCTCACACCCACCCCCAAAAGAAAATAGGTTGAAATAAAGATAGTTTAAATGGACAGAAAATGAAGAGATAGTAAAAACAGTAACAATGCTACTAATAAATAATAATAATAAATATGTTTATTGTTATTATATGTATAATGCAAGTGATGCACATTGCACTTGCTCATCACACACTGACCGATGCCCAACCTTTCCCTAAGCAGGGGTCCCCCTGAACCTGGACAGACTGCATTATGTTCTCCTGTGTCCCTTGAGCTTACTTTGGTTTAGGGCAATGCAGGTTTTCAGAAGGATTTGGAACATTTTCTTCCCTTTCTCAAATACTTCTGCTGTGCTACCCCATGTAGTGATGTCATCAAGGAATTGCAGGTGTTCAGGAGATTTCCCCTTTTTTTTTTGAGCAGTCTGGATCAGCCCTTGGAAAATGGTAGGGCTGTGTTTCCAGCCCTGGGGCAGTCAATTCCAGGTGGACAGGATGACCCTCCATGTAAAAGCAAAGTGTTGCCTTCACACTACTGACAAAAGGAAGGAGAAAAGTGCATTAGCAATATTAATTGTGGCATAGCACTTGGCTGCCTTTGACTCAAGTTTGAATTGAATGAAGTTCTAGCACGCCTGGCACAACAGCACTCAGCAGTGATGTGACTTCATTTAAGTCCCAATGGGTTGCATTTGCCACTCCTTCCCAGATAGACTCACTTCAGCCTCCTATACAGCTAACTCTTGGGTTTAATGTGCCAAGTCAATAACCCTCAAAGTCCAGTACACATGATTGTCTCTTTTCTCCCCCTGGCTTGAGGCAGAATCCCTCTAGTCCTACTCATAGTATCCATCAGTGTGTCTGGAGGACTGCCAGCTAGAAACTGGAGCAGCAATTTTCTCAGAACCACTTTTTGCCAATGTTTTTTTCTTGCACTTCATGTATCCGTGTCTCTAGGGTGGAGGTAGATTTTTCCATACCATTTTCTCATGGCTTTTCCATGGTCACACAGTTTAAACCACTGGGTGGTATATAGTATGCACCCACTACATCAGCTTTCTTGGGCAGAGGGATACTTACACCTGATAGCTGAGCTATTGGTTCATGCAGGTTGGGA
This sequence comes from Oxyura jamaicensis, assembly GCF_011077185.1. Taxonomy (NCBI): domain Eukaryota; kingdom Metazoa; phylum Chordata; class Aves; order Anseriformes; family Anatidae; genus Oxyura; species Oxyura jamaicensis. The sequence goes on from NW_023305679.1 coordinate 25,981, forward strand.
GGAAGCTGTATTCTCTTGCAGTTGTTGGAACTCATGAGAAAGTTTATCCATAGACAAGACACAGGCCCATAGGGAAGAAGAGAGACTTTCTTTGTATTGCCATAGTTGGCTGGCTAGCCAGTTCATCCACTGTGGGTTCCTCTTGGTCTTTCCATGTCATTACTGCCAGTGGGATGGCATATGGTGATGGTGCGCTCTGTACAAACTTCTGCCACATGGGTCATGTGCACTTGACTTCATTTGGATCTCTGGATAGCTGTTCATTTTCTAGGTTTCTACAAATCGCCTTCAGCATTGTTAATTCCCTCAGGTACCGGATACCCCTCTGCATGGTGGTCCACTTCCCTGGCTGACATACAAGATCTTCCTTCAAGGGATACCTTTCATTCATGACTGACAGGAGTAAGTTCTTTGTACCCTTTTTCCAATCACTCTATCAATCACCCCTTCCCAACAGGTGGATCCCATCGGCTTGGCTTCCCTGCCCTCACTGGAGCAGCCAGGTTGCAATGTCCCCACTGAGATGATGGCTGAAATCTTTTCCCATATCTCATAGCTTACCCTAGGAAAGGGATCACATGGTTTCTGATGCTTATATGATCTCTTCTTTGTCATCCCGCTTCCAAGATAGCCCAACTTCGGAGAAACCTGCATTATGTTCTTCTACCTCCTCTCCTGACTGGGTAGGAGTTTCTTTCCTTTCTAAAGAAAAACTGATTTCACACCCATTGTTTTCTCTTGCATAAAGAGGCAACCGATACTGGCACAGGCTGGTTCTCTGGCCAAGCCATGGGGCCCATCACAGGGGCAGGAGTGGCTGCAGGGCTCAACACAGGAGTTGTTCTGGCTGCAGGGTGTTTTAGAAGATTTGGAGTGCCTGCAGGGCCTATTGCAGGTTTTGGAGTGGCTATAGGGCTCTTCACAAGGGCTGGAGTGGCTGATTAGCCTGTCACAGGGGCTGGCGTGTGCCTGCAGGAAAAGTCACAGGGGTTGGGGAGGTGTTGACTGTGGCTTCTTAAGCATTGGTCAAGCCCCAGCACATTCCAGTGATTTGTGTCTCTTTGCAACTGCCAGGGTGATGACACACCTTTTTCAAGCATTTAACCAGTTTTTTAGTATTCTGCATTTTCTCAGGGATGAAGTTCCAAAGATTTGGAGGTGCCCACTGCTCTAGGTGCCTGCCCATATCCTCCTACAATCCCTGCCACTCCTAACTCTCCTGACTCTGGACAGATCTCTGGATGGCATGCTTAAGTAGTTGTTTAAATGTAAACAAAACCCGAATCAGACTCAGGAGACCTAAAAATAGGAACATTCTGGTTTGACCATCCCAAGGATATTCAAAGCTTTGAAGAGCTAGTGTTACTAGACTGGAGGAGAAGCAGGAGGTGAAGGAGAAAGGGAGAGTGAAGAACTGTGGAAAAGAATCCCCCACTGTCCATAGATTTACTCCCTGAGGAGAAAAGGTAAAGAGTGTAAAAGAGTGTAATTATTAATAGTTTTGAGGAGATAAAGAGATGATTCCCAAGGTACAGAGGTGGCAATAATTTTATCCTATCGTAAGTCAGTGTTATCCATTACAGCAAAGCAGTAACCTTAAACCAGCCCCCAGAATTCATAAACAGCATGGCATGGAAGACAGACAGTTAGTAATGTGCTATACAACACAATACTGAAAACAAGAAAAGCAGACCCAAGATAAAAACAAAACAAAACAAAACAAAACAAACAAACAAACAAAAAAAGCATTTTGATCAGCAACTGTTAAACTGACCTAATGCTTATAACAATTTACTTTTAAAACGCTCTGGTCAGATCTGTCATCTCAACCTTTGTGCTCCACGCTAGGCCCCAAAAAGACTTGCTGTGTTTTGACCCGACAGGCTGCTCTGCATTAAAAAGCTATTCATCCAATGGGATGGAGGAGAGAACTGGGATGGAAAAAAATGTAAAAGTTCACGGGTTGAGATAAAGACATATGAATAGGTCACAAAAGGAATTATGATTATTATTATTGTTTTTATTATCATTGACACCAATAGACTAAGGTCATGATATTTTTGTGTTCATATCAAAACACAGAAAAGGTGGTGGTGATTAATCGGAAAGTGTCAGACCCAAGCATGACATTGGTTGTATGGAATAAGAGGTGGATATTTTCTTAGTTTTATCTGAGATAGAGTTATTTTTTCTTCCTTGTAGCTAGTATGGTGCTGTGTTTCATATTTACAGAACTACTGAAGAGTTCGGGTATGAGAGGACCTTAAATATCACATAACTCCAACTCACCTGCCATGGGCAGGGACACCTTCCACTAGACCAGGTTGTTCAAAGCCCCATCCAACCTGGCCTTGAATGCATCAAGGGATGGAGCATATATCTAATAGATGCATGTCCTTCTTACACAGGGAGCCTCAGAGCTGACTGCAATACTTGAGATGTGGCCTCACCAGGGCTGAGTACAGAAGGACAATCACTTCCCTACATGTGTTGACCACAGTATTCTTGGTACAAGCCAAGCCTTCTTGCCAACCTGAGCACACTGCTGGCTCATATTAAGCTAACCACCAATATCCCCTGGTCCTTTTCCCCTGGGCAACTGTCCAGCCACCCTTCCCCCAGCACTGCATGGGGTTCTTGTGCCCCAAGTGCAGCACTCAACACTTGGCCTTGTTGAACTTCATACAGTTGGCCTCAGCACATGGGTGCAGCAATCAACAAGGCAGAAGTCACCTCACCAGCATTTTTTAAGCCGTAGACAGGCTGCTGCTCTTGAAGCGTCTTGGCTAGACACAGCCAAGCCTTGTGCCTCCTGCTGTCCAGTCATGGACTCAAGCAGAAGGCACAGGACAACCCATGTGTGGGCCTTCTTTCTGTGTGGGTCCTCCTGGGTATGTAGGCAGAGGGTATCCCATAGTCCTCATGCCAACCAGGTGCCTTCTGCTGGCCTAGCAAGGCCACTGGCAGATGTCAGCCCAAAAGTACAGATCCCAGGTCTAAGCCAAGGGTGACCTGTCAGCTACTTCAGATAGAAGTGACGTCACAGTCCCTTCCCGTGACACGTTCCTGCTGCTGCCCCATCATCTGCAGAGAAACTCACAGTCCCTTCCACAGTCACATTCCTCCTGCTGGGACAGGAGATCCTGAGGCAGAGCTGAGCTCATCAGAGCATTCCCACCCATCTCCTCCTTGTGGCCCACAAGCTGATCAGATCCATGGCCCCTCACATTCTTCTTCGAACACCATGTGACTCACAGCAACCTCACAGTTCCTGCCCTGCAGCAAGAGGACAAGTGCCTAATGTTAAGGGTGGGAGAGGGCTTGAAGGTGAGGAGGTTAATGCACAGGAATAGGGGTTTGTTAGGTGTTCATGCATGGGATCAGAGTCTAGGGCTTATATTTCTGGGTTAGAGGTTAAACAAAGATTTATTGGGAAGGTTTGGTGTTCTGCTTGGGGTATCAGGTCTGTGGTTAAGGTATGGACAAGCTGTGTGATTTAGGGTTTTAGTTCTTCCAAGAAGTCTAGGCTTAAATAGAGCATTTAAATCTAGTGGTAAGGATAGGGATCAAGGTAAGCAAGAGAGTAAGGGTAAGGGAAAGAGGCTATGGGCTGAGTTTTGGCTTCAATGAATATTTTGAGGTCAGGCATAAGAGTAGTGGATTCCTGTCAGGGTGTGGATAAGCATTTAAATTTAGGAATTAAGTTTACTGGTTGAAGCTGGGGAATAGCCTCACATGACTATTTTAAGTCACAGTTTCAACAGCATCAGCATAACCAGAGCCCTCTTATCTCTAAAAAATACTTAATTTCAGCTGGATAAGCCCCTATCCCCTCCTCCAAATCTCATATTTCTCCTGTCCAGGGTTTCTCCTGACCTCCCCATATCAGTCATCTCTTAGGGGCAGTTTTTTCAATTTTTTTGATGGCTTTAATGATCTCAGAGTATCTGTCCCAGCTCTGTTGGGTTTTCTATTCCTGAGAAAAGCGGCACTTAAGACATGATGGAAAAGGACAAAAAAGTCCATCAGACCATCCTTCACAATGTGCCCAGCAGCTCTGCACCATGACAAATGTGCAGTTTCTGCCTATAAGTTTTCTTTCCAGAATGGCTCCTATGGATCGAGGTTAACTTTTCCAGGCACTCATTTTCCCAGTCCACTCCACCCTTGCCCACAGATCCCCACATGTCTCTCCAACCCTCCCCTCTTTTCCTGCAGTAGTTGTACCTCACCGCAGCAGGCTGGTGCATCTCCAGGCTCAGGAGTGTTTCCTGAGGGCCTGCCCCGTGTGGGGAATGGTTGGGAGGAAGAGAACAAGGTCAGCTCCTGGGGCATGGCTGAGCACAGCCCAGCCATCCCACAGTGTGTGCAGGCCCCTTCTCCCAGGCTGTGGTACACATGCAAGGTGGACACTTCTCATCAGCCCAGCTTTGGGCAGGGCCCTTCAGCCCAACCCCAGTCCCAGGACTAACCTCGTCCTCCTACTCGACCCACAAACATCTGCTAAAGCCCTTATTTTCCTTGTTTCTCACAGCCTTCTCACAAGTCTTTGTTCTCGCCCTCCCTACTTCCCTGCAGTGCCTCTCAGGTGGCACTCAGTGATCCTTCAGAAGGACCTTTGGGCTTCCTCAGTTGTCCTGGTGCTTGTTAGCACCTTCCTGACTCCTTGCAGAGCTTCTTGTCCATCATGGGGACACTGACTCTGGCTGGGACGGAGTTACCCTCTGCAGATTAGGCCCTTGTGGTGCTGTGTTTTTGGTATGTGACCAGAGCAGTGTTGGTCACCCACGGCTGTGGTCGCTGTTTCTGAGCAGTGCTTGAACAGCATCGAGACCTTCTCTGCTTCTCGCTCTGCCCCAGGAGTGAGTTGGCTGCAAGTGGGCAAGATGCTGGGAGGGGAACCTGTTTTGATAACTGACCCAGCCTGACGAATCTGAGGAGTCCATACATGCCTCAGCTTCGCCTTGTTTGTTACCAGACCCTACCTTGTATGGTCATTTTATGAGGTTCTAATCACTACCCATGGAGCACCTTGTCCCTGGAGATCCCCTGACATCTCCAGATTCCTCTCCAAGCTGGCATCAGCCATCAGCCCCACTGCAGGGGGCACAGTCCCAGGCACATGAGTCCATGACCAGTTGTCATCTCCTTAGGCAAGTGTCACCATAACGGGAGCTCTCAGTCCTGCCCTTGATCCCTCACAGACCACCCTGGGACTTTCAGTCTGTGTCCTTCACTCCACGAAGAACCCCAGAAAATGGAAGAGCAGGGAACAACCCCTTGGCTGTATTCCTGGCAGCAGCTTTGGAAAATGTGTCAAGGCTTCTGGGTTTGCCCTGAGCAGCCTCTCTTGTTTCTGTGCTGCTAGCAGGGAGGCCAGCTGTGACCCAGGGCTGCACAGTACCTTCTGCTGCCTGCTGGGACAGGGATGTCACTGTAGAGACAACAGGACTCTCACCAAGGTACATGAGATATCAGGGCTTACCCAAATACAAGAAGTACAATGTGGAAGTGAAAAAGCAGCATTGAAAAGACCATGTCCTGCTGCTGGCCATGGCCATGACTCCAGGGAAGCAGCAGCCCTGACCCAAAGGCAGCAGAGAGGCAGAGCCCAGCAGGCAGTGAGGGGCAGCCCTGTGGGCCACCGGAGCTGTTCATCCATGTGGCAGCTGGGCTCTTGGTCCTGAGCCCCTCCTGCGTGCTGGGGCTGCTCCCCCAGCTCCAGAGGAGATGGAAATGGATGGCAACAGAGACCAATGAAGATCTGGTGGCTTCTTGACTGTCTTTATGTACACAGTAACCCCACTTTTTAAGGTAAAATTCATGACTGGGTCAGTGCAGTTTAAGAATAACATTATTTAAATCAAAATATCTTTGAGAAAATATTTATAAAGAAATATAATAACAAAAAATTTTCCTCATGGTGTCTGAAATAGTCAGGGAACTCAAAATTATTATTGATTCCGAAGAAGCATGTATCCATATAATTTCCTTACTGCATGCTTGAGCTCCTGATTCCTCATGCTGTAGATGAAGGGGTTCACTGATGGAGGAAAAACCAAGTAGAGAACTGCCACAATAAGATCCATTGATGGAGAGGAGATGGAGGGGAGCTAGAGGTAGAAAAATATGCCAGTGCTGATAAACAGGAAGACCACGGCCAGGTGAGGAATGCAGGTGGAAAAGGCTTTGTGCCAGCCCTGCTCAGAGGACATCCTCAGCACAGCTTTGAAGATCTGCGCATAGGACAACACAATGAAAACTAAACAAGCAAATACTAAAGAAACACTAAGCACAAGTGCCCAACTTCCGTGAGGTAAGCATCTGAGCAGGAAAGCTTGAGGATCTGGGGGATTTCACAGAGGAACTGTTCAAGGACATTACCTTGGCAGAGGGGCAGGGAAAATGTACTGACCATGTGCAGGACAGCATTGAGAAAGCCACTGCCCCAGGCAGCTGCTGCCGTCTGGGCATAAGCTCTGCTGCCCAGGAGGCTTTCGTAGTGCAGGGGTTTGCAGATAGCAATGTAGTGGTCATAGGACATGATGCTGAGAATATAAAATTCTGCTGTAAGCAAGATGACAAATATAAAGACTTGTGCAGCACATCCTTGATAGGAGATGGCCCTGGTGTCCCAGAGGGCATTGGCCACGGCTTTGGGGAGAGTGGTGGAGATGGATCCCAGGTCAAGAAGGGCGAGGTTGAGGAGGAAGAAGTACATGGGGGTGTGGAGGCAGTGGTTGCAGGCTACAGCAGTGAGGATGAGGCTGTTGCCCAGGAAGGCAGCCAGGTAGATACCCAGGAAGAGCCCAAATTGCAGGAGCTGCAGCTCCCATGTGTCTGCAAATGCCAGCAGGAGAAACTCACTCACAGAGTTGATGTTGGGCATTTGCTGCCCTTCATCAAGGAGACTGCTAAATTATAAAAAATATAGACTGTTAGGGGAAATTTCTCTGAGCAAAACTAATTTCATTCCTGCATAAAACCTGAGTGTGCTGTACGCAGCAGCCGCTTCTGCCCATCAGCCCCCAAAGGGCCAGCTCTACTCCACTGCAGTGGTAAATGTTGTTGAGTTTGCAAACCTAAGCCAGAGGTCACATCCAGGCGAGCTTCTCTGTCCAGACCTTTGTGCCCAGCTGCAGGCTTCTTGCAGAAAAGTTACCTGGGGGATGGCTGCACTCAGAGGTTGTGCTGAAAAATCACCTGGGCTGTGCTGGGATAAGAGAGCACCAGCTCCAATTGCAGATGGAAATGCCTCCCTTTTGGCATAGTTTTGCAGAATTAATGACAAGTACATGGCAAGGATGTTGATTCACAGGGACAGATCAAGGGATTCTGGATACAACAAAAACACTAAATTATCCTCTCACAGAATCACAGAATCACAGAACCGTAAGGGTTGGAAAGGACCTCAAAAGATCATCGGGTCCAACCCTCCTGCAAAGCAGGTTCCTCAGAGCAGGCTGCCTAGGTAGGCACCCAGACGGGCCTTGAGTATCTCCAGAGAAGGAGTTTCATCTGTTTTCTTCCTGCCCATCTCTCCAGCTGGTCCAGGTCTCGCTGAATGGCAGCACAGCCTTCTGGCGTGTCAGCCACTCCTCCCAGCTTTGTGTCAGCAGCATACTTGCTGAGGGCAGACACTATTCCCTCATCAAGGTCATCGATGAAGATATTGAACAAGACCGGACCCAGCACCAACCCCTGGGGAACACCACTAGTCACAGGCCTCCAGCCAGACTCTGCTCTGCTGATCACCACCCTCTGAGCTCGGCCAGTCAGCCAGTTCTCAACCCACCTCACCGTCCACTCATCTATCCCACACTTTTTCAACTTTGCTGGTAGGATGTCATGGGAGACAGTATCGAAAGCCTTGCTAAAGTCAAGGTAGATTACATCCACCGCTCTCCCCCCATCTACCCAGCTGGTGATGCCATCATAGAAGGCAATGAGGATGAAGGCAACAAGGTTGGTCGAGCATGACTTCCCCTTGGTGAATCCATGCTGACTACTCCTCATAATATTCTTCTCTTACAATTGCTTGGAGATGGCATCCAGAACAAGCTGCTCCAACACCCTTCCAGGGACAGAGGTGAGACTGACTGGCCTTTGCAGGAGCTCTGGCTGAACAGGAGACAGCTCCTTCCCTAGATAAATGGACTTCAGGGCAGATGATGACAGGCAGTCCTCCAGATTCTCTGTGCCTTAACAGAAGCTGTGCTGTGGAGGAGAGGAGACCAGGGGCTGCTGCAAGGAAGGTGCCTGCACTGCAGGGGATGGCAAGGAGGGAGCAGCTCCCTCTCACTGCCTGACCATGTCCCTGCTGCCTGCAGATGTCCCTGCCAGCATCTGCTTCTCTGTCCCCATGTCTCCTCCCATCCATGCTCAGAGACCCCATCCCACCTGCTGTGTCCCCAGCTCTGCCCTGCAGACACCTCTCGGGGATGGGGACAGGTCAGGGGACATCTCCCTGTCTGCAGGTCCTAAAGAAGAGCTCAGAAAAGCCCTGGTGCGGTCTGTAATCAGAAAGAAGGGAAGGAATATTCTCAGATTCTTCACTAACCTGTATACATCTCAGTTCAAGGAAATAGGAAGCTCAGACTCTTGTGTAAATCCAACCAATCTGTTAACACAGAATCAGAGCTGGAAAAGGAGGCAGAGACTGCAGAAAGTGCCTTCTGTTTGCAGGCATCCCCTGCCCTGCCCTTCCTCTGTCCAAGACAGAGAGGTGAGATTTCGGGGGAGGGAAGAGGAGCCCAACCTGTAGAAATCAATGATTTAGAAGAGGTAAGAGGTTTCATGTAATGTTGATGCTGCTTAAACACTGACTTAAAACATTAATGTAAGGACCTTAAAATATTTCAACCTGTAACCTTAATCTCTAAACCTAAGTATTTCTCCAAAACCCTGACAGGAATCCACTACTCTAATGCTTGAACTCAAAGTATCACTTGAAGCAAAACACAGTTCATAGCCCCTTTCTCTTACCTTTACTCTCTTGCTCACCCTAATCCCTTCCCTTAACACTAATACTAAAATGCTTTATTCAACCCCAGATGACTTCTGGGCAGACCTAAACAAAAACCTAAAAACCTAATCACAGACCTGACACCCTAAGCAGAAGAACAAATCCCTCATTAAACCTTTGCTTTATCTCTAACTCAGAAAAGTGAGCCCCATTCCCCAGAGGACTAGAGAGATGTCAGCTCTGCCTCACGCAGGGGGAATGTGACTGTGGAAGGGATTGTGAGGTCACTTCTGTCTCTGCAGTTGATAGGGCAGCAGCAGGAACCTGTCACAGAAAGGGACTGTGAGGTCACTTCTTTCTGTTGGTGGCAGGTTACCCTTGGCTTAGACCTGGGATCTGTACTTCTGGGCTTATATCAATGACTGGCCCTGGTAGGCCAGAAGAAGGCACCTGGTTATAATGCTGACTGTGGGATGCCCACTGCCTACACACGCAGGAGGACCCAGACAGAAAGAAGGTCCAGGTATGGGTTGTCCGGTCCCTTCTGCTTGAGTCCATCCACAAGGAGGAAGAAATATCAAAGTGCAGTGCTGTGGTTCCAGAGGTCACCCAAAGAGTGTCTGTGGTAAGACCATGGCTTTGTGTTTCAAGGATCAGCTGATAAGTGTTGATGAGACATCCGTGAAATCACGGCAATGCCAGGATGAGAGCAAGGTGTTGGAGGGATGGGTGCCTGCAGACTTCAGGGAAACAGGGCAAAGTGTGGGAGAGCACAGGAAAGCCTGTAGAAGAGAAGGCAGAGGGTGCTGGCAAGAAGGGAAAGCCCCAACAGCACTGACATTTTTGTCCCTTTGGATAGAGATTATGAGGAGACATGATATACTCATTAAAATGTGGCCTGATTGCTTCCTTGCAGCAATGTGCAGGGGGTGTCATACCATTGTTCTTCTCATGGCATCACACTGTCCACCACATCCCACAGACCCCAAGACTAGCCCTGAGCCAGACATGGGGGTGCAGGGTCTCCCCTCCCAGTGGCTGGGGTCAGGCCTTGGACCTTTTGCTTCACCAAAACCAACCAAGACTTTTCTCAGCATAGTGCCTTCACCTCTCTGTAATCATGGCCTCCAATTAGGTGCCCTAACAAGTCCCTGGGGAGGCTTTGTTAGTAACAGCCCTCAGTGGGGCCCAATAATACTCCAAGTCACTTCAGCTTTTCCTTCTGACTTTACTTTCTCAAGCGGTTGCATCATTCCCCCCTCAGTACCTGAGCTTCATAGACTCAGCACCAAAATGAGCCAGGGAACTCATTAAAATGCAGAAACTCCTAAGGAGCCATATCTCTGCCATAGTTTTCTTCAAGTCTTCAAGAGCTGTACAGCTAATTGGAGAACTTTCTTTGTGAAGTTAAGGAGGAAGGTTTCTAAAAGCACCTAATGGCAATATTTTCTCATTTTAAAGAGTGAATTTTGTTGTTTCAGTTTGGTGCATCATTTTCCTATTGATATTGATCCATAGACCTGCACAGAGAGGAAAAGCAGTCTCTTGAGGGCTGACACTGCATGGACAACCTTGCTCCTCAGCACCCTAGCCCTGCCATTTCTCTCATTGATGCATTGATTTTCCTTACACCAGACTTATTCACCAAAGTCTGCAGCTGGATGTTACAGCTCCTTTGTATCAGCTCCCTCCTGCTTTCCTTAGAGACCTGGTTGCACAGAGGCTCAGAAAGTTTATTCCCCTTTTCCTATTTTAAACAAAAGTACAGGAAAACATGCTGCAATTTTCCTAAAAACAAAGCAAGCTCCTCATCTTGTATGCCTCCAGTGAGGTATACCTTCCCAAAATGATGACTGCTTAATAAGTGTTTTATACTGATTGATAGAAAATTGTAAGTATTAAGATTGGTATTAATCCGTATGATATTCATTCAATGATAAATGATGAGGAGCTTGCAATGGACGCCATTAGACAGACTGCTGACAGATGGGGAAACTTGAACTCCCTGCACCTCAAAGCAGCAACTGGGTCAGTAAGAGTGATCTCAACGATCAAAGAGAAAGGGGAGAGTAAACCAGGAGAACAGTGGGAAGTGCATAAGTCCAGACAGGCAGCTGGAAAAGAGACATTCAGCAGGGTCTGTTTAATCAAAACTTCTGGATGTACCTGGAAGATGAGGGAGCACACCATGATAGACAAAGCAATGACAGTACAAGTACAGGTGAACATCGGTATTTCTTCTCCTGTGATGAAAATGGATCCTGAAAATTCACATTTCTTCATGACAGAAACTACACTATGTGACGTTTTACGGAAGGGATTGAATTGTTTGTGTTAACGAGTACTTGCTTTATGACTTAAGTACTGAAGAAAATACTGGGTATTGAGGCAGAGCGTTGCTTTCTGACCATAAGCAATCAAGGTCTTCAGAGTAGTTTATTAACATTTGAAACATTTCATTTAAATCACAGCTCATGGTTATTCTTCCATTAAAATCATTATGCCTCCAGAGACCCCGGTGCATTTAGAGTAATTCCCTGGAATGGAAGCTGTCTGAAAGGACCTACAGGAGACCAGAGCCTGTTGGTGGATCAGGTGGAGACAGATGGAGTTTCCAGGGCTCCTCCACTGCCAGCACTGATCTTTCTCCCTGAAACTGCGGCCAGCCCAGCACATGAAATCCCTTCAAAGACAAACCTCTTTTTCAGTGGTTTCTTGGGATTGACCTAAAGTTGAACTAGCAATTGGGATCCCAAGATACTCTCCCTTGTTTCTAGTAGACACCTGAACATCCATTTACCTTCCTTGGTCATCTGTGCCAAACTCAGGCTGAAAGACTCATGATCAGGACACCTCAAATGGCTGTGGCAGAACCCATCAGCTTGCCCCACTTTGGGAAATTGTCCCCTTCCAACTAGAGATATGAAAGTGAAAAATATGAAATGTCCTATCAGGCTGAGGCCTTCTACGAGCAGCTGCTAGTAGCTGCTAGTAGCTGCTAGTAGCATGATCACGAGTGCTGGTCCTCATGGGGGACTTCAATTACCCAGACATCTGCTGGGTAAGCAACTCGGCCAGGCACGCGCAGTCCAAACGGTTCCTACAATGTATTGAAGACAATTTTCTGAGGCAGGTGGTGAAGGAGCCGACGAGGCGGCGGTGCTCCTGGACCTTGTTCTTACCAACAGGGATGGCCTTGTTAGGGCCATCTTTGTTTCTAGTAGACACCTGAACATCTATTTATCTTCTTGGTTATCTGTGGCAAACACAGGCTGAAAGACTCATGAGCAGGACACCTCAAATGGCTGAGGCAGAACCCATCAGCTTGCCCCACTTTGGGAAATCATCCCCTTCCAATATGAAAGTGAAAAATATGAAATGTCCTATCAGGTCAATACACAGAGTAAGGGAAAGACATAAGTATTGTGCTGTGGTGTCAGAAGGCAAAAAGCATTGCATTGTGCCTCAGGCTAATCAAGGAGACCAGATTCAGTACATCAGTGTGATAAAGCAGAGTGAGGCTGTTGTGGTTTTCCTAGGGTGGGCGGCCGAGCTCCACCACAACCGCTCTCTCATTCCCCCTCCTCAAAGAGGAACGGGGAGACAATACATTGAAAAGGACTCAGGGGTTGAGATAAGGTCGAGGAGATTGCACAGTAAGAGATTGTGACAGGCAAAACAGACTCAGAGTAGGGAGATAGTAAGTTTTATTACCTATTACTAAGAAGCTAGAGAAGTGAGAAACAAATGAAAGAAACCAAAAGCACCTTCCCCCCCCATACACGCTCTTCCACCTCCTCCCCCCCAAGCGGCACAGGGGAATGGGTGAATGGGGGTTTTGTTCAGTCTATAGCGCTTCTTCTCTGCCGCTCCTTCTCGGTCACTCTTGTCCCCTGTGCTGTGGGGTCCCACCCATGGGATGCAGTCCAATGATCTGGTGTGGGCTTCCCACAGGCTCTTCAAGAACTGCTCCAGATATGGGTCTGTACCACGGGGTCCATCTCTCAGGAGCAAACCACTCCAACCTGGGTCCTCCACGGGAAGCAGCTCCTGCCAGGTCCCCTGCTGCTGCGTGGTCCCCTCTGCATGGGCTACAGATCCAGTCCAGAATCTGCTCTGCCAGGGGTCTTCCACAGGCTGCAGCCTTCGTCGGTGCAGGTCTACCTGCTCCACCGTGGTCTCTTCCACTGGCTGCAGCGTGGAACCCTGCTCCACCATCGTACTCCATTGGTTGAAGGGGGACAGTCTGCTTCACCATGGTCCGCACCACAGGTGTTGTGGTTTAACCTGGCTGGCAGCTAAACACCACACAGCCGTTCGCTCACCCTCCCCCCTCCCTCTCTGGGATGGGGGAGAGAAACGGAAAAGTGAAGCTTGTGAGTTGAGATAAAGACAGTTTATTAAGATAGAAAATAATAATGATAATAATAATAATATGTACAAACATGTGATGCACAATGCAATTGCTCACCACCCGCTGACCGATGCCCAGCCCAAGCCCAAGCAGCCGGCCCCCCACCCCGGCTAGCCACCCCTATATATTGTTTAGCATGACGTCAGATGGTATGGAATACCCCTTTGGCCAGTTGGGGTCAGCTGTCCTGGCTCTGTCCCCTCCCAGCGCTTGCTGCACCCCCAGCCTGCCCGCTGACCGGACAGAGCGAGAAGCTGAAAAGTCCTTGGCTTAGTATAAGCAGTGTTCTGCAGCAATTAAAACATCAGCATGTTATCAGCACTCTTCTCATCCTAATCCAAAACATAGCACCCTACCAGCTACTAGGAGGAAAAATAACTGTCCTAACTGAAACCAGGACAACAGGTTACAGGGGACTTCTGCTCCGGCACCTGGAGTACCTCTCCCCGTCCTTCTTCACTGACCTACAAGGCCGTTCCTCACTCCTCTCACTCTCCCGGCTGCTGTGTGGTGCAGCGTGTTTTTTCTCCCTATCTTAAATGTGCTCTCAAAGAGGTGCAAAACAACATCACTTATTGGCTCAGCTCTGGTCAGCAGTGGGGCCCTTACCAAACATGGCGCAGCTTCTAGATCCTTCTCACAGAAGCCACCCCTATGGCCCCTCTGCTACCAAAACCTTGCCACATAAACCCACTCCAGAAGGACATTGAGTTATGTCCTAACATGAAGAAGGATCACAGGTGAAGGAACTGTCTTTCTATTCCATCACCAAACTGGATTACACAGGCACTAGCACTCCTAAAGATAACACATCTGACCCTGGGTCTGTCACTCAAAGATCAGGGGAAAGGGAGATGAACGACAAGGGATCCACTTGGGTATAGAAAGTGGGGATGAGCAGAGTCAAGGCAGTGGAGTGGGGGAGGCCAGGAGAAGCAGCCCAAGGGGTGGTGCTGCTTGTGAGGACACGTTTATGCCAGCAGCCTGAGTGGGCAGCAGCTGTCCACAGGACAGGGGAAGCCAGGAAGCGCATACCAAGAGCGCTCCTGCTGCAGAGACAAGGCTGGGTCTGAGGGCAAGGGGAGAGGCAGGCCCAGGGCAGGGGGCTGTAAGGGTGCTGCTTAGCTCCCTGACCCTGCAGTAGCCGCACTGACCCTCAGCAGATGTGCTGGCCAGCATGCACAGGGAGGTGCTGGCATGCTTCAGAGAGCAGCAAGGAGGGTGCTGGAGAGGGCCGGGACGAGGCGGGTGTCAGAGCCCCATGCAGGAGCTGGTTGGGGGTCCCCTCTGCTGCAGCCACCACAGGGAGCATGGCAGGAGGAGGGCAGGCAGGGCTCGTGACCACCTGGTTGTGGACAAGCACCAAGATGGGGGAAAAAGCTTTTCCTGCTCTGCAGGCCCAGCAGCTCCTGTTTCACCCCACACCCCGTGGCTTTGCCCTCTCACTACGCACCACGGAGCAGAGCCTGGCCCTGGGCTCTTCCTGACGTCCCTGCAGCTCCTGGCAGACTAATAGAGAGAAATCACTGAGTCCCTCAGCCCCATCGGTCTGCTGCTATGAAGTGGTTATGAGACATAGTTTGCTATGAGATCTTTTCCTCTGACAGTCTCAGCAGTCTCCATGACAGGACAAGACATGACATTCCACACAGGAAAACTTTTACTGTGAGCAATACCAAGCACTGGATCATGTTTTCCCAAAAGTACAGGAGTCCCCATCACTGGAGATACCCAAAGCCCAACTAGAAGTGGGCCTGGGCTGCATGGTTTAAGTGTCCATGCTTGGCTATTGGGGGTTGACTAGATGGGCTGTGAAGGTGCTCTCCAGTCTCAATAAATCTGTCACTCTTCAATGCCTGGCAGCATTTCTGAGAACTTCTCTGTAATATCTCTGAACCAGCTGGACACTGGGTGCTCATGGGGTAGAGCCTTCTTTTGAGGATGAACTCGTTCACGATGTAACCCTGAGGACAACGTGGAGCAGGGATTACAAATGCCAGCAATGCCTGAACAAAACACAGCACATCTTTACACTTGCTGAGGGTGCACTCTATTCCATCATCCAGGTCGTTGACAAATAAGTTGAACAGGACTGGACTCAGTGTAGATCCCTGGGGACACTGCTGGCTAGAGGCCTCCAACTAGACTCTGTTCCACTAAGCACAACCCTCTGAACGCTGCCATCCAGCCAGTTCATAATCCACCTCACTGACCACTCATCCATCCCACACTTCCTGAGCTTGCCTATCAGGATGTTGTGGGAGACAGTGTTGAAAGCCTTGCTGAAGTCAAAGGACACAACATCCACTGCTCTCCCCTCACCCACTCAGCTAGTCATTCCATCATAGGCTATCAAGCTGGTGAAGCATGGTTTCCCTTGGTGAACAGATGCTGACCACTCCTGATCACCTTCTCCTCCACATGCTGGAGATGACCTCCAGGATGAGCTGTTCCATTGCCTTTCCAGGGATGGAGGTGAGGCTGACCGGCCTGTAGTTGCCTGGGTCCTCCTTATTGCCCTTTTTGAAGACCGGCATGGCATGAGCGTTCTTCCAGTCTTCAGGCACCTCTCCTGTTCTCCATGACCTTTCAAAGATGATGGAGAGTAGGCCAGCAGTAACATCCGCCAGCTCCCTCAGCACTCATGGATGTGTCCCATCAGGGTCCATGGATTTGTGGGTGTCAACTTTGCCTAAGAGAGCTCTGACCTGATCCTCTTCAACCAAGGGAAAGTCCTCATTTCTCCAGATTTCCTCCCTTGTTCCTAAGGTCAGAGATTCTGAAGGGCTGGTCTTAGCAGTGAAGACTGAAGCAAAGAAGGCATTCAGTAATTCTGCCTTCTCTGTATCCTTTGTCACCAGGGCACCCACCTCGATAAGCAGTGGGCCCATATTTGCCTTTATCTTCCTTCTGCAGCTGATATATTTGAAAAAGCCCTTTTTGTTGTCCTTGACATCCCTTGCAAGATTTAACTCCAAATGGGCCTTGGATTTCCTTGTCACTTCCCTGCATCCTCTGACAATGTCCCTACATTCTTCCCAAGTGGCTTGTCCACTTTTCCACATTATATATATTTCCTTCTTCCATTTAAGTCATTACAGGATCTCCTTGGTCATCCAAGCAGGTCTCCTGCCCACTTTGTCTGACTTTTTGCTCCCAGGAATACATAGCTCTTGAGCGTGGAGCACTTGGAGATCAGTGCGCTATTGCTGCTGGTGCACTGCTGTGGTAGCCATCGGCACCTGCTCTTCTTCTGCTCTCAGCAACCCCACAACAGAAGGGTCCTGTGTGAGACCAGGCAAGGTAGACAACTATTTGATATTCTCTGTATTCAAGGCAGTTATGCCAACAGCCACTGGTACCCTTTTGTTTAGTGGTTTACCCTTAGAAAAAGCCAGAAACAAAGTCTGGAGGCATGTCATTAGGGTTACCCAATGATGTTCAAATTACTCAAGAGCTATCATGACTGGCCCAAAAGAAAGAAGGGGAAGGTGCCATGCCTTGCTCCCTCCACCAAGTGGATTCATGAGTGTCATACCAGTAGCACCTCAAATAATGTTTATTGGTGCGGATTTAGGGAAAGCATCACAAGCCCATATTTGCTTTCCTAGTGGTAACTTACTAGGTTCTTGCAATGTACTTGCTTTACAGGTAGGGATTTGTAGCAATTAGTAAGAAAGACATTCATGAAAACAGATCAATAAGGTGTCCATGTCCTTGTGAACTATGGAATCCTATCAACCTACTGCTGGGATCCATGCGCAGGCTGACCCTCACAGGCCCTGACCTATACTGGTCCAGAGTCCACAGGGGCTGGACCATTCAGATGCCCCAGTGCCATGAAAATGGCTTTTTTTTTTTTTTTTTTTTTTTTTTTCTGCGCAGGTCTGCTGCTCCCTCACACACAGCCAGGCTTGTGGCTCATCTCGCTGCACAGGAGGAGGAGACAAAGCTCTGCTTATGCCCGAGTAAGGGAGGAATATTCCAACTGTGAAAGAGCAGGGCTAGCAGGGGGGTGGCACAGGACAGGCACTGGCCTCTTTCTCATATTCCCCACCCAGGCAGCATTGAGACTGCAGGTCAGTGTCCGTACTGCCCACAGGTGCCTGCAGTCCTGTATCCTCAAGATCCATTTTCTCTCCTTCTGTACATAACATTTTTACTTTGTTTCTCAGAGTTTGGGACCAGCATTTGTTGCCCTGGTAGCTGGCAGTGAAAGGCTGTGTCTCACACCATGGTTTTTTTTGCTGTGTTTTTCCCATTGCAGCAACAGAGCAGCAGCTAATTGCATATGGAAGACGACTGAAATAGCTTCTTCAGTGCATGCTTGAGCTCCTGGTTCCTCATGCTGTAGATGAGGGGGTTCACTGCTGGAGGCACCACTGAGTACACAATTGCCAACACAAAGTCCAGGTATAGAGAGGAGATGGAGGGGGGCTTCACACAGGCAAACACAATAGTGCTGACAAACAGGGAGACCACAGCCAAGTGAGGAAGGCACATGGAAAAGGCTTTGTGCTTGCCCTGCTCAGAGGGCATCCTCAGCACTGCCCTGAAGATCTGCACATAGGACAACATAATGAAAAAAAAACAGCCAGCACCTAAACAAAAGCTAAATGCAATAAACCCAATTTCCCTGAGGTAGGCATCTGAGCAGGAGAGCTTGAGGATCTGGGGGATTTCACAGAAGAACTGGTCCACAACATTGCCTTTACAGAGGGGCAGGGAAAATGTACTGGCCGTGTGCAGGACAGCATTGAGAAAGCCACTGCCCCAGGCAGCCGCTGCCATCTGGGCACAAGCTCTGCTGCCCAGGAGGCTTCCATAGTGCAGGGGCTTGCAGATGGCAATGTAGCGGTCATAGGCCATGATGGTGAGAACATAAAATTCTGCTGTAATCAAGAAGACAAATAAAAAGACCTGGGCAGCACACCCTTGATAGGAGATGGCCCTGATGTCCCAGAGGGCATTGGCCACGGCTTTGGGGAGAGTGGTGGAGATGGATCCCAGGTCGAGGAGGGCGAGGTTGAGGAGGAAGAAGTACATGGGGGTGTGGAGGTGGTGGTCACAGGCTATGGCGGTGAGGATGAGGCCGTTGCCTAGGAGGGCAGCCAGGTAGATGCCCAGGAAGAGCGCGAAGTGCAGGAGCTGCAGCTCCCGTGTGTCTGAGAATGCCAGCAGGAGGAAGACACTCACTGAGCTGCTGTTGGGCATTTACCAGCTTTGGTCATGGACACTGTCAAATTAGAATAAAAAATAAACATTAAAAAAGAGTGTTACGAGTAAATTCTGTGAGCAAAATTCAGTTAATTCACAATTAAAGCCTTACATTCCCTTTTTCCAAGAGGGCCTTTGTCTTTCTTTCTGTCTGGAGCCCTGCTTTGTGCTTGCTGAGTGTCCTGCACACTGCAGGTGCCTCTGCCCGTCAGCTCCAAATGAGCCACCTCTACTCCATTGGAGGTTCCAGAGGGAAGATTCCTGGGAAGTGGCTCCCTCTGTTGAGTGAGGGGTGTTGGGCTGCGTGACTGTGTGTGTCTTCCCTGTTCAATACCTAGGAGACAAAATCAGCAGGTGGATCACGTGTGTCTGGCCGGAGAGAACAGGGAGCATCTCCTCCTGCTTCACCCTCCTTGCACAGCAGTCCCTGTCAGAATCAGACACCACCAGCTGCCACACTGGGCAAGGGAGAGAAGCAGGCATGGGCAGGCAGGGCGGACTCTACCCGGTGCCGAGGCTGCGGTGTCAGTGATGTAGAGCCCATCCTCACACCCCTGTGCCATCTGACTGGCACAGCCAGGAGAGGGAAAAGAGCTCTGGCGTTTAAGAAGTTTTGGAATATAGTCCTTGTCATATGGTAGGAATTTTGGGGTAAGACCTCTGTGGAGCCGGGAGTTAGACACAATGATCCTTGTGGGTCCCTTCCAACTCAGGCTCTTCTATGATTCTGTGCCTTCTTCCATGGAGGAAGGTGGCGGGGACCTGCACAAAATGTTTACTTACACAGAGATTAAGGGTTCAGACACCTCAAATCCTCAGCCCCCAGATTATAAATGCCATGACAGAACCTGTGAGGGGAAGAGGAGATGCTGCAGCAAGAAAATCACTTGCACTGCAGGAGATGGCAGGGAGGGAGCAACTCCCTCTCACTGCCTGACCTGCTGCCTGCAGCCCTGCTACCTGCAGCTGTCCCTGCCAGCACCTCTTTCTCTGTCCCCACATCTCCTCCCATCCATGCTCAGAGACCCCATCCCACCCACTGTGTGCCTAGCTCTGCCCTGCAGACACCTCCCGGGGATGGGGACAGCTCTGGGGACATCTCCCTGTCTGCAGGTCCTAAAGAAGAGCTCAGAAAAACCCTGGTGCAATCTGTTAGTAGTGAGAAAGAAAGGGATGTTCTCAGGTTCTTCACTAACCTGTTTACATCTCAGATCAAGGCAGTAGGAAGCTTAGTCACCTGTGCAAATCCCACCACCCCGTTAACATAGAGACTGCCCCACAGTCAGAGCTGGAAAATGCAGGCAGAGACTGCAGAAAGTGCTTTCTCTTTGCAGGCACCCCTGCCCTGCCCTTCCTCTGTCCAAGACCCTGGGCTCCCAAGGTAGGCTGAGTGCTGAGCCTGGCAGGCGGCAGAGGCCCTGCCCTGGTTCACAGCCCCTGGGGCACAGCAGGGACCCTGCTCTGCATCACAGCCCTGGGCACCCCTGCAGCTGCCCTGCAGCACCTTCTCCTCCACACTGCACAAGCCATGAGAGACATCCTGGCAGCTCCTGGCCAGGCAGAGATGTCCCAGATCCAGGAGCCCCTTCCAGGAACCTCCCCTACACTGTCCTGCAGCCAGAGACTTACTGTGTGCAGAGCTGTGAAGATTTCTCCTGCACGGAGCTCTCCTCTGCCCCACCCTCCAGGCTGCCTGGAATCCATTTCTACCTGAGTGCCTGTGGTCAGAGCCCCCAGCCCTGCTGCGCTGTGCAGAGAAGCTGCTCCTGGGCAGAGCTGTCTCTCTCTGCACCAGGGCCCTCTTGCCAGGAGCTCTCTCTGTCCCAGGAGCCCAGCCCAGCTCAGCAGCAGAGGCCCAGACCAAGGCATTGTCATCACCCCTCTGGGGGCTTTGGTGATGAGCCCACAAACCTCAGGCACTGAGAGAGAATTGAAGAAATCTCTGAAGAAGTCCAAGTCAGATGCAGGTTTCCTGCAGAGTCCCCCTGAGGGCCAGCACTGACATAGCCTCTCTTGGAGCTCATTGGAGCAGAACATTGGAGGCAGTGAGGACAAGTAGACAAAGGCAGTGTCAAGGTGTCACTGATGTGTAGGAAAACTGGATGTCTTTCACCAAGCACAGAGACCAGACTTTGACCCATTGTCCATGGGAAGGGAGATCCTTTCCCTTCACACATTGCTCAGGGCTCTTCCTGGGGCAGCAGGAGATGGGGATGTGCATTGCCAAGTGCAGGAGAATGGTACGACCCCTGCCTGGTTCATTGCTGGGGGTATTGAGCCATTGAGGCCCTGGTGCTTTAACAATAAACTTTCTCCTCATAGGACTCAGTGGCAGAGACAACAGCCATAGCCATGGACACAAATATATTAGTCCTGTTGGACTATCAGCCTTGACACAGCCTTCTATCCTCTCTGCAGCAGGCTGTCCAAGGTACTCCCACACCTGCATCTCTTTCTCTGTTGGCTGAAAACCCCTGTTCATGTGGTGTCACACTAGATCTGAGCTGAGTGTGATAACTTAGATTTTCTTGGTGGCCATGCTCCTCCCATGGCAGTTCTGTCGGAAGCTGGCCTGGTTCCTGGTGAGCAGGCACCACTGCTCGTATGGCATCCCTCATGGTGCTGAGGCCCTCCTCCTCCTGGGTACTGCTCACTCAGCAGGGTCCCACTCTGTCCTGATATGTGGGGTTGCTCTTCCTCCATTGCAAGACCAGGCTCTTGTGACTGTCAGGAGGTTTCTGTGGGTAAATTCATGCTGTTTCTCAATTTGTCCGTAGTCAGATGCTCCGTTCTGTCAGCTGTTGATGTCTGTATGCAGATAGCTCACCCTAATTGTGCTGTCTCTCACAAGGTAACATCATCAGGAGTTGCAGGACAGTTTGAACAATGCAGTAGTAACAAGTTGAATGGAATTGCAGCACAGACTCACAGAAGTGTAGGGGATTTCAGGCTGCCAGATTCCACTTTTTCTGTGCTTCCTACTCATGCATGCTCTCATTTTGTCTGGAGCTGTGTCCTAAATGTTGTGAGGCTGTGCAAGGCAAAATTAGAAGGGCTAAAGCTCTACTGTAACTCAGTCTGGCTATTAGTTTCTAAGACAATAAAAATGTTTTATTAATACATTCAAAACAAAACAAGAACAACAAAAAGGAAACCTAGTTACAAGCGGTAAGGAAAAAGGCTGAGGTATTTAATGTCTTCTTTGCCTCTGTCTTTAGCAGCAAGACCAGTTCTTCTGATATTCAGCCCCCAGAGCTGGTAGACAAGAACATGGAGAGGGCAGTGGGGGAAAACTTTTGCCCACTTCTTCACTCTCCCTTTCTCCTTCACCTCCTAGGATACTTACACTGGCTCTTCAAAGCCTTGAATATCCTTGGGATGGTCAAACCAACATGTTCCTATTGTGATGTCTCCTTAACGTGTATCAGGTTTTGTTTAAGGTTAAACATTTACTTGAAAATACCATCCAGAGATCTCCCTAAAGGCAAGAGAGATAGGAGTGGCAGCAGTTGTGGGAGGATCTGGGCAGGCACCCTTAGCAGTGGGAAACCTTCAGTGCTTTGGAACTTCACCCTTGAACAAGTGCAGAATCTTGAAAAAAATAGGGAAATGCTTGAAAAAAGGGTTATCATCAGCCTGGCAGTTCCAAAGAGACACAAATCACTGCAATGCCCAACTTGGCCTGTGCTTACTGAGCTGCAATCAGTGCCACTCCAACCCTTGTGACAGGCCCCGCAGCTACTCCAAGTCCTCTGAACAGCCTTGCAGCCACAGCAACTCCTACAATGGGCCCTGCAACCACTCCAAACCCCTGCAATAGGCCATAGAGCGTGAACAAATCCTGTGATGGGCAATGCAGCCCCAGCAACTCCTGCAACAGGCCCTTCAGCCACTACAACTCCTGTGATGGACTGCAGGGCTGGGCCAAAGAACCAACCTGTGCCACAATTGGTTGCTCCTATATACAAGAGAAAACAATGTATGTGAAAGTCAGGGTTTTTTTAAAAAGGAAAGAAACTCCTATGCAGAAAAGTATAGGTGGAAGAACAAATGGAATGTTACACTAATGTTGGGACATCATGGAAGTAGGAGGGTGAAGAGGAAGAGATCCTAACATCATCAGTAACCAAACCATCCCTATCCCAGGGTGAGCTACACGATTTTTGAAAAGATTTCAGCCATCATCTAGGTGAGTACATTGTCACCTGGCTGCTGGGAGAAGGGGGCCAATAGCCTGGAATTTTAGAGCACAGGGCAGCCAAGAAGCTGGGATCCCCCTCTAGGGAAGGGATGACTGACAAAAATTGTAAAATGGGCAGAAGGAACATACGCCTGTCAGGCGTGAAGGAAAGGTATCTCTTGAAGGAAGATCTTGTATGTCAACCAGGCAAGTGGATGAAAATGGAGCTGGGTATCTGGTGCCTGATGGAATTAGTCATGCTGCAGGCAATATATAAAACTGTAGTCAATGAACAACTATCCAAAGATCCAGAGGAAGTCAAGTGTACACGACCCATGTGGTGGAAGTTTGTACAGAGTGCACCGTCATCATATGCCAACTCATTGACAGTAAATACCTGGAAAGACCAAGAGAAACCCAGAGTGGATGAATCACCTAGCCAGCTCTGGCATTATGATGGAAGTCTCTCTTCTTCCTTATGAGCCTGCATTTTAGCTGTGGATAAACTTCCTCAAGAGGTCCAAGAACTACAAGAGAATGCATCTTCCTCCCTACCTGCAGAAATTAATATGTAAGCTGCCAGGTGCAAGTAAAATAAAGCTGCTCAAGAAAGAGAAATTAATGGGTACACGCCATATGCCAACATGTGGTTTTACCATGCAGAGGCCATGAGAAAATGGGATGGAAAATCTACCTCCATCCTAGAGGCCCTGATTCATGAATTGCAAGGAAAAATAATCACAAAAAGGGGTTCTTCTGAGAAAATTGCTGCTCCAGTTTCTGTCAGGCAGTCCTCCAGACAGAGTAATTGTAGATCATAGAATCATAGAATGGCTTGTGTTGGAAGGGACCTCAGAGATCTGCTAGTTCCAACCCCCCGGACATAGGCAGGGTCACCACCCACTACATCAGGTGTTGCCTTCCGAAGGCAGTGGCGACCTGATTCAGGAACAGCACGGTGACCAACCCCTGGCCGCTCGGGCCATGTGCTCACAGACACCAATGTAGTGGACGGAAAATGGCATTTATTGCTGAGTTACACGGTGTTATATAGCCTGGGTTTACAACGTCACTTCCGTCTGCTTACGTCATAAACTACACTCTATTGGCTATCAGGGAAGGAGCTCTATCTATCCGTACATTGCAATATCTTCCAGCCGCCAGACCCTAACTACCAACATTTCCCCCCTCCCTATGTATAACTAAATTAGCTAAAATATAACAATCTAAAAAAAATTCTGCTCCTCTCTCAGTTCTGTACTTTATAACAATCTTAAGAGGTAGACATCATAACTAGAATAAAAAGCATAAGGCACAATAAACAGGAGAAAACTAGGGGGTAACTGGTAATAATGGGGTGTAACTTGGGATAACTAGGGATAACTAGGGATAACACTGAGTAAATACACTCTTAAAGCAGTTGCTGGTGTTCTACCAACATAATGTTAACTTTCTCTAGCCAGCTGTTAACAAACAACACAAGCTTATTTAGTATACATGGTCCCGTATGTTCCCCATAATGATTTAGATTTAGATCCTCCAACCATGGGGAATAAATCACCAATTGTAATTGTAAAAGTCGGAGCACCCGCTGTTATGTTTTCCTTTATCACTCGATCGCTTGCAGTGTCCCGCAGGAGCCACTTGAATGGCTGATGGTGGTTGTCATCTGATTCTGTCTTACCCATAGTAACAAGCCCCATAATCAAGATCACACAAAGGCATTGCAGCCCCCCCCCCCCCCCCCCCCATGGAGGCCACTTTGCTGTTGTCTGGATTCTGCCAGCATGGAACTCTCAGGCTTAGACAGGATGCTTGCCGACTTGTTGACTTCTCTTGTCACCGGGGTATACGGATTACGGGGGCGTCCGATGATCCGGTCCTGTGAACAGAAACAGTTTTCATTAGTTTTATTCTGAAGGTCCAGTTTGATGGACTTAAGTGGACACCACTTGACTCTGCCATCTTTTCTGACCGCAGCATACCCTCGCCCTGTCAGAACTAATTTCCACCCTTGTTCCCATTTTCCCAGCTCGTTTCTAACTATAACTGACGGGCCTTCTTCTAGCGCTCGAGTGGCCCAATGTTTTTGGATGGGGCTATTCACCT
>NW_023305679.1:60865-105436 GCF_011077185.1 Oxyura jamaicensis
TCCACAGCCTTTTCCTCATGCACTAAGCATGTCACTTTGTCACAGAAGGAGATCAGGTTCATAAAGCAGGACTTGCCTTTCATAAACCCATGTTGACTAGGCCTGATCGCCTGCTTGCCCTGCAAGTGCCGCATGATGACACCCAAGATAATCTGCTCCATGAGCTTCCCTGGCACTGATGTTAAACTAACAGGCCTATAGTTCCCTGGGTCTACCCTCCAGCCCTTCTTGTAAATGGGCGTCACGTTTGTGACACAGCACCACAGGGGCTGCTCTGCAGAGAGTAACTCTGTTCCTGCCAGAGCTAGTACATGGCCCCATGCTGGACAAGAAGGCTCACTGTGAGCTCTGGAAAAAGCCAGGAAGGTGTTAATAAGCACCAGGATGACTGAGGATACTCTTCCTACGTATCTGGTAAGCCCCATAGGGGAAGAGATCTTGGAGAGGGGTCGTCATGTCAGAGGTGTCAGCTTTTGCCTGAAGTCATTATTCAGGACTGCTTTCAGTTCTCTACAAAGAAGTGGCCACTGCCTCCACAATGCTTGGGGCAAACTGAAGCATGCATGAGGGTCTGTGAAAAGTTACCCTGGATCCATAGGAGCCATTCTAGATCCAAAAGTTGGAGGCAGGTTTTAAGATGGTGAAGAGCTGCTGGGCAGACTGTGTGGGGTGCTTCTACAGGCATTTGCATCATTTTCCAACCTCCCATAGGTGCTGCATCTGTCTCAGGAAAAGAGTACCCAACAGATGTGAGACAGATCTCTGAGATCATGAAAGCCATCAGAAAATTGCCCCAATGAAGATGACTAATATGGGGATATCAAGAGAACCCTGGACAACGGAGATGTGAGACTTCAGGGGGGAATAGGAGCTTGGCTAGCAGAAATTAATGATTTCAAGGAGGTTAGAAGGTTCAGACAATGTTGAATCTGCTACAATGCTGACTTAAAACAGTCATGTAAATCCCTTCCCCTATTTTAACCTGTGATATTAATCCTTAAACCTAAATACTACTTCACACCCTGTCAGGAATACACTACTCTAATGCCTGACCTCAAAGTATCTTTTGAAGCCAAAATGCAGCCCATAGCCTCTTTCCCTTACATTTACTCTCTTGCTCAGCCTGATCCCTGCCCTTAACACTAGCATTAAAATGCTCTATTTAACCCTAGACTTCTTAGCAGACCTAAACAAAATCCTAAATTGCAAAGTTTGCCCATAACCTAACCACAGGCCTCACACACCAGGCAGAACACCAAACCCTTCCACTAAAATTTTGCCTAAAATCTAACCCAGAAAGGTAAGCCCTAATACCTAATGTCATACATGAACACCTAACACCCAAAGCCTCTGTTCCTGTGCATTAACCTCCTCACTTTCAGCCTCTCACCTGACCCTTAACTTCAGGCACTTGACCCCTTCCGGCAGGGCAGGAATCTTCAGGTAGCTGTGCAGTCACATGGCATTCAAAGGTGAGTATGAGGGGCCATGGATCTGATCAGTTTGTAGGCCACAAGGAGGAGATGGGTGGGAATGCTCTGATGAGCTCAGCTCTGCCTCAGGAGCTCCTGCACCAGCAGGAGGAATGTGACTGTGGAAGGAAATGTGAGGTCACTTCTCCCTCTGCCATTGATAGGGCAGCACCAGGAATGTGTCACAGAAAGGGACTGTGAGGTCACTTGTGTATGTAGGTGTCAGGTCACCCTTGACTTAGACCTGGGATCTGTATTTTTTGGCTGACATCTGCCAGTGGCCCTGGTAGGTCAGAAGAAGGCACCTGGTTGGCATGAGGACTGTGGGATCCCCTCTGCCTACATACCCAGGAGGACCCACACAGAAAGAAGGCCCCCACATGGCTTGTCCTGTGCCTTCTGCTTGAGTCCATGACTGGACAGCAGGAGGCACAAGGCTTGGGTGTGTCTAGCCAAGAAGCTGCAAGGCCAGCAGCAGGTGCATGGCTTGGAAGGAAAATGCTGGTGAGTTCTGTCTGGTTGGCTGACAGACCGGAAGAAGGCTGATGGGTTGGGATCCCTACTTAAGGAATGGTTTCCACCCTGAGGGAGTTTTCTTTTGTAGCAGGAAAGAGCAGGAGAGAAAAAACTGCCACAAAGTGTACATTGGAAAGTTGGCAGTGGTCATGACGAGGAAGAAATGTCCCTCAGCAGGGTAGTGCTGTGGTGCCAGAGGTCACCTAAATAGTGTTTGTGATTAGATCATTGTTTTGTGTTTCATGGAGCAGCTGGCGAGGGTTGATGAGACATTGGTGAAATGATGGAAATGCTGGGATGAGAGCAAAGTGGTGAACAGAGATCGGTGTTGTAGACTTCAAGAAAGCTCAGAAGTCTAGCTCAATAGCTCAAAATGTGGGACAGCATAGCAAAGCCTGCAGAGAAAACACCAGCTCCCACCTGCTTTCCTTAGAGACCTGGCTGTACACAGGCACAGAAGTGTTTTTCCTCTTTCAAAACAAAGAATAGGAAAACATGCTGTAATTTTCCAAAAGACATGGCAAGCTCCTTATCTTGTATGCCTCCTGTGTTTAGCTTCCCAGAAGGATGAAAGTACAAGAAGAATTTTATACTGATGGATAGGAAATTTTGAATAATAGTTCAAGTATTGGTCCATATCATATTGATTCAATGATAAATGAAAAGGAGCTTGCAAAGGAAACAATTAGACAGGCTGCTGATAGATGGGCAGGCTTGAACTTCCTGAATCTCAAAGCAGCAGCTGGGTTGGTGAGAGCAATCTGAATGATGAAAAAGAAAGGAAAGGACAAACCAGGAGAGCAATGGGAAGTTCATAGGTCCAGACAAGCAGCTCGAAAGGGGATGTTCAGCAGGGTCTGTTTAATCAAAACTTGTGGATCTACCTGGAAGATGAGGGAGATAAACACCATGACAGACAAAGCGATGACAAAGCAAGTATAGGTGAACTTCAGAATTATTACTTTTTCTGTTATAGATTCCAAAAATTCACATTTTTTTTTTGTGATAGAAACTACATTGTGTGACATTTTACAGAAGTGTTTGAAGAGTTTCTGAGGAAATGAGTAGATGTTTTATTACTAAAGTACTAAAGAAAATACTGGTTATTGAGGCAGGGCTTTGCTGTCTGACCATAACCAGCCAGTGCCACCTCCAGAGGCCCTGGTGCATCTAAAGTAATTCCCTAGTTTTGAAGTAATCAGAAAGGACCTGCAGGAGACCAGAGCCCTTTGGGAGGATTCAAGGTGGAGCCAGGTAGAACTCCCAGAGTACATCAACTGCAATCATTTGTCTTTGTCCCTGCAACTGCAGCTCAACAATCACATAAGAACCCTTCAAAGAAAAGCTCCTACTTCACTGGCTTCTTGGGAATGAGCTAAAGTTGAAATGGCCGTTGGGAACTAAAGATACTCTCCCTTATTCCTAGTAGACACCTGAACATAAACTTAACTTCCTGGGTCATCAGTGGCAAACTCAAGCTGAGAGAATCAAGAGCAGGTGAAATCAAATGGCTGAGGCAGAACCTTAAAGCTGTCTTGTCCAACCATGGTTCTGTCACACCATGGAGAAGGGGAGAGGGAGCTGACAGCCAAGGGATGCATTTGGGTCTAGAAGGTGGGGCCCAGCAGAGACAAGGAGTCAAGGCAGTGGGGTGGGGGAGGTGAGGGGAGGGCAGGAAGCTCATGTCAAGAACACACCTGCCAGCAGAGACAAGGCCGGGGCCAAGGCCAAGAGGAGAGGCAGTCCCAGGGCAGGGGGCTGTAGGGGCCATGCTGAGCTCCCTGCCCCTGCAGCAGCCACAGTGGCCCACAGCAGATGTGCTGGTTGGCTCACACTGGGAGGTGCTGGCATGAATCAGAGAGCAGCAAGGAGGGCTCTGGAGAGGGCCGGGACGAGGCGGGTAGCAGAGCCCCATGCAGGGGCTGGCTGGGGGTCCCCTCTGCTGCAGCCACTGCATGCAGCATGGCAGGAGGACGGCAGGCAGGGCTTGTGGCCACAGGGCAGAGCCTGGCCCTGAATACTCCATGAGCACCTTGCAGGTTCTGGCAGGCTGCGGTGAGGGGATGAATGCCCTGAGGCCCCTTCCTTCTCTGCCCAGGCCAACAAGGGCCCAGAGTGGCCTCCTCTCCCCTGCCCCTGCAGCTTTGGGCTCCCTTCACACAGCCCTGACTCTGCAGCACCAAGCCCTGCTGGGAGCCCTCCCCTGCATGCTCCCACTGCTCCCTGATGCTTCTCTTACCTTCTGCTGGGCACTGCCCAGCCTAGCCCAGCCCCTGTCCACCTCTCCCCACCTCCCTGCCCTCTCCCCAGCCCATCCGAGCCCAGCAGCCCAGGCTGGGCTAGCCCTGGGCAGTGCCCACTGCAGGCTGCTGCAGGGATCTGGGCACAGCCACCAAAGCCCCAGGCCCCCGCAAGGTACCGCAGCTACTGGGACAAAGGCAGCTCTGGGCCTCCCCAGCAGCCCCCAGGTTGGGGCCAGGAAATGGAGGCTCAGGAAATTGAGGTCCATGAAGCTGCAGGAGCCCTGGTCTCTTGCCTGGGAGATCCCCAGCACAGAGTGCCTTTGCCCTGCAGGGCCAGTCCCGCTCCCCAGGCCAGCACAAGAGGTCTGGCCCAGGCACAGAGCAGCTCCAGACTCCTCTTCAGGATGCCATTTTCCATCAGCCCCACAACCAGTGGGACAGTCCTAGGCCAGTGAAAGGCCAGTTACTATTTGCTGGGACATGTGCTACCAAGAAGGAGGCTCCCAATCCAGCCCTTTGTCCTTCATTGATCACTATGGGACTGTGATGCCTTGTGAAGCACAGAAAAACAAGAGGCCTGTGCAGGGAGGATCTCCTTGGGCATATTTCTGACACCAGCTTTGGAAGAGGCATGCAGAGATGTGGTGGAGATGCCACTGTAGGGACAACAGGACTGTCACCAAGGTACACGAGATCTGAGGACTAAGAGAAATGCAACATCACGAGAGAACAATGCGGAAAAAAAGAAAGAAGCACTGAAAAGGCCACGTCCTGCTGCTGGCCATGGCCATGGCTCCAGGGAAGCAGCAGCACCAACCCAAAGGCAGCAGAGATGCAGAGCCCAGAGGGCAGTGAGGGGAAGCCCCGAGAGCCTCCGGGGCTGCTCCTCCATGTGGCAGAGAGGCTCTTGGTCCCGAGCCCCTCGTGCATGCTGGGGCTGCTCCCCCAGCTCCAAAGGAGATGGGATGAAATGGCAGTTGAAACAAATGAAGTTCTGCTGGATTCTTTATTGTCTTTATCTACATGGAAATTCTAGTTCTATAGGTAAATCTTTAAAAGTAGGAAGCTAAGAATAATATTATTTATATCAGAAACAATAGTTAGTGAAAATAATAATACAGACAAATGTAAAAAAAGTCAAATTTTTCTGAGAAAGATAGGTGTTTCTGATTATAGGCATATTGTTATAGGCAAAGAAGCTGAAGAATATGTATTCAACCAGTGTCCTCACTGCATCCCTTAGTTCCTGGTTCCTCATGCTGTAGATGAGGGGGTTCACTGCTAGAGGCACTGGTGATAGGAAGAGATTGCAGATGAGACCAATTAATTTATTCCGGTTTCTTTATTGTCTTTATTTAAACAAGAATAGTGATTCTAAAGGATTTGAAATTATTAAATTAAAAATAATAATATTAATAAAATAATAATTAAGAGGCTTAGAATAGTGTTAAATCAAAGCCACAAATTATAGGAAATAATAATAAAGAAAATTACTTACAAGTCTTTGCACTAGGCGTATTTTTCAGAAATCCTGTGTGTCCTGTCAGTATTATATGCACATTATCAATGCTGAAGAATGATGTATTCAAATAGTTTCCTCACTGCACGCTTGAGCTCCTGGTTCCTCATGCTATAGATGAGGGGGTTCACTGCTGGAGGCACCACTGAGTACAGAAATGACACCACCAGATCCAGGGATGGGGACGATATGGAGGGAGGCTTCAGGTAGGCAAATATGCCAGTGCTAAGAAACAGGGAGATGACAGCCAGATGAGGGAGGCACGTGGAAAAGGCTTTGTGCCGGCCCTGCTCAGAGGATATCCTCAGCACTGCCCTGAAAATCTGTACATAGGATATCAAAATGAAAACAAAACAACCACATACTAAAGAAACACTAAACACAAGCGCCCCAACTTCTCTGAGGTAGGCATCTGAGCAGGAGAGCTTGAGGATGTGGGGGATTTCACAGAAGAACTGGTCCACTGCATTGCCTTGACAGAGGGGCAGGGAAAATGTAGTGGCAGTGTGCAGGACAGCATTGAGAAAGCCACTGCCCCAGGCAGCTGCTGCCATCTTGGCACAAGCTCTGCTGCCCAGGAGGTTCTCGTAGTACAGGGGCTTGCAGATGGCAACATAGCGGTCATAGGCCATGACAGTGAGAAGGGAATACTCTGCATCAAAAAATAAGACTAAAAAAAGGATTTGAGCAGCACACCCTTGATAGGAGATGGCCCTGGTGTTCCAGAGGGCATTGGCCATGGCTTTGGGCAGAGTGGTGGAGATGGATCCAAGGTCGAGGAGGGCGAGGTTGAGAAGGAAGAAGTACATGGGGGTGTGGAGGTGGTGGTCACAGGCTATGGCTGTGAGGATGAGGCCATTGCCCAGGAGGGCAGCCAGGTAGATGCCCAGGAAGAGCGCGAAGTGCAGGAGCTGCAAATCCTGGGTGTCTGTGAATGCCAGCAGGAGGAACTCAGTCACAGAGCTGCTGTTGGCCATTTGCTGGTTCTGGACATGGGGTACTGCCCAAGGAGGAAGAAGGCAGGCAGGAAGTAAAACAAAATTATCTGGCAAGGACTAATTCTGTTTCGGCCTATCTAGCAGACATTTGGTAGGTCCCTTTCCTGAGTTTTGACTGATGCTGCCTGAAGTTTTCCCTGGGAGCAGGGGTCCCTGCTCTGAGTAATGCAGGATTAGTCCATTCTTACCGGAAGAGGTGAAGAGAAACACTGGGTAATCCTAGATTCAATTCAGTCCTGATCTCAGGTGATTATCCACATTATTGCTCCCAATTCATCCAACCACACAGCAGGGCTGTGGGTGTTTCTTTTTTTTTCTTTTTCTTTTTTTTCTTTTTTTTGGTATAATTTCTTTCCTGCTGCACTGCAAGTGAAACCTTGTAGATCCTCACAGTCAAAGGGAGGGTCCCTTTAGTACAGAGTGTATTTCAGAGAGGATAGCCAGTCTGTCCATCAGTCGTGGTCTCTTCTGCTGGCATGTCTTTGAGTTGCAAGACAATAGCACATGGAGGTTAACCTGAGAAGAACTGAACACTGGTGAGAGCAGAAGAATCCAGGATCAAAGTACACATCTCCAGACCCCTCACCCTGTCCCTGTGCTCTCCTTCCCCCAAGCACACTCCATGTGCATGTGAAACCCCCATCCCCAGCCAGCCTGGGAACAAGAACAGCAGCAGCACGGCCAGGTGGAGAAGCCAGGAGGAATGCCAGCGTGCTGCTGCCAGGGGAGGCAAGGCCAGGAAGGGACACACAGATGTGTCCATCCTTGCCAGGAACTTTTTCTCTTACCCAAATCTCCTCCCTGTCCACATTCATAGAGCACACCCCACAAGCTGTGTGCTCTGCTCTGCCATGAAGAGGACTTCTGAGTACAGGGCACTCTCCATGGACATCACAAGCATTGCAGCTCTTAAAGATCAGCTCCAATAAACACTAAGGAGACTACAAACATGATGTTGGCATAGTCTGTAGGCTGAGGTGTGGGAAGGGACTTTATGAATTTAATCATTGACATACAGATCTCTCAGTGCAATGCCCTAGGAGTCTCGGTCTCCTGTACAATCCTGAAAATACATTACCATGAAACCTGCCTCCCCTCCACTGAAGGAATCTGAAATCATAGAATACAGAAATAAACCTTACCTTTCAGATACATCAAGCCTTGGTCTTCTTCTTGAAATGCTCCCTCATAAATGCCATTCTCTAGAGCATCTTCTACTCTGCACTGGAGAAACTGAGAGAACCATCCTGACAGATGCCTTCAGGCATCAGATGTGCCAGCTGTAGAAGATCGCTCTGGCAAGTAAATCTACTTTTCCCAGCTCTGCCCAGGAGCTCCCCTTGGGCCCAGGAGTCCAGCCCAGCTCAGTAGCACAGCACCCGACAATGGCATCGCTTGCTCTGTGCCACTGGGCACAGAGTGTCCCCAAGGCCTCAGAGCTGTCAGCTCCTGAAGGCAGCAGGATCTCTCCTGGGGTGTGTTGTTTGAAGCAGACTGAAGTCAACTCCAACTGCTCCTTTCTGAACACGGGAGAGACTGATTTTAGAAGTGTGATTTGTGCTATTGGACTATGGTTTTCAAACATGATTTTGTGGTTTATGCCAGCAGGCAGCTCAGAACCAAACAGGTGTGTGCTCACTGACCTCTCCGTTGAGATGGGGGAGAGAATCAGGAAAAAAAATTTCCAAGATCACATGTTGAGATAAGGACATATTAATAGGACAGAAAGGGAAGAGAAATAATAACAATTATTATTATTATTATTATTATTACAGGATGTACAAAGCAAGTAATGCACAATGCAATTGATCATCTACCACTGACTGATGGCCATCCCATCCCTGAGCATTAGTCTCCCTCACCCTGGCCAGCTTGCATCAGGATTTTCTGTGCAGGTCCCTTGACCTTGTTTTGTTTGGGGGCAAAACTAGCTTTCAGAAGGATTCGGATTCTGCTTCTCAAAAATGTCTTCTGCTGTTGACCACATGATGATGCCATCAATGTACAGCTGCTGTTCAGGAACTTCCCCCAGTTTCAGGGCAGTCTGGATCAGTCCATGGCAAATGGTAGGGCTCTGCTTCCAGCCCTGAGGCAGTCGATTCCACGTCGACTGGACGCCTCTCCAAGTGAATCAAACTAGTATTCATTTTCTCTAGTATTCATAGTATTTTTTACTGTGTTTAGAGGACTGCGCACTGGAAACTGGAGCAGCAATTTCTCAGAAGAACCCCTTTTTGTGAATGTATTACCTTGCAATTCATATATATGTGCCTCTAGGATGGAAGTAGATTTTTATTCCCATTTGTTCATGTCCTGTCCCTAGTCACACAGGTAAAACCACAGGGTGGAACATGGTGTGTACCCACCTGTCCTGGTTTCAGCTAGGACAGAGTTAATTTTCCTCCTAGTAGCTGGTAGGGTGCTACGTTTTGGATTTAGGAGGAGAATAATATTGATAACACACTGATGTTTTAATTGCTGCAGAGCAGTGCTTACACTAAGCCAAGGACTTTTCAGCTTCTCGCTCTTCCCTGCCAGGGGACGTGCTGGGGGTTCAGCAGGAGCTGTGAGGGGACAGACCCAGGACAGCTGACCCAAACTGGCCAAAGGGGTAAAGGGGTACTCCATACCACCTGACGTAATGCTAAACAATATATAGGGGTGGCTAGCCAGGTTGAGGGGGGGGGGGGGGAGCAGCGGGACAATCTCGGCATTATTGTTATTATTATTATTGTTGTTGTTGTTGTTGTTATTTTCCTGACTTAATAAACTGTCTTTATCTCAATCACAGGCTTCACTCTCCCATTCCTCTCCCCCATCCCAGAGACGGAGGGGGGAGGGTGAGCAACAGCTGTGTGGTGTTTAGCTGCCAGCCAGGTGAAACCACAACAGAAAGGTGTTGGTTGAGCTGCTGACATAGTCATAAGACCTAGTCAAAGACCTTGGAAAGGAAATATTGATCAATGACATTCATTGGGACTCAGAAAAGGCAGATGTCAAATCCATTTTCTACTAGAAGCATGAGCAGAAGAATGATTATGCCTAATCAAGAATTAAAATGCCAGCTTTAACCCTAGCCCTCAACCAAGAACTAAACAAAACTTTAACCCACAAAGCTTGCCCTTATCCTACACCTTGAGCAGTCATCTTGAGCAGAACACCATTCCTTCCCTCAAAGGCCTTGCCATTCCATAAGCCCTAGAAGGTTGTCCATCTGACGTCATGCTAAACAATATATAGGGATGGCTAGCCGGGGTGCGGGGGCCGACTGCTCAAGTATAGGCTGGGCATCAGTCAGCGGGTGGTGGGAAATTGTATTGTGCATCACTTGTTTCATACACATTATTATTATTATTATTATTTTCCTGTCTTAATAAACTGTATCTCAACTCAGAGGCTTCACTTTTCCATTTATCTCCCCCATCCCAGAGAGGGAGGGGGGAGGTGAGCAAACAGCTGTGCAGAGTTTAGCTGCTGGCTGGGTTAAACCACAACAAAGGTGACCTCTAATCACTAAATATTAAATTGAACACCTAATTCCCAAAGGCTTCCACCACATACACAACACATCTCATCTTCAACCCCACTCCTACCCCTCAGTTCAGCTGTTTGTCCCATTGGGGCAGGGCATGGACTGTGAGGTTCTTGAGCAAAGAGTCACTCTCCATTTTTTTTATAAGCCCCCTTCAAGTACTGAAAGGCTGCAATGAGGTCACCCAGGAGCCTTCTCTTCTCCAGGTTTAGCATCCCCAGCTCTCTCAGCCTTTCCTCATAGGAGAGGTGAACCAACTTCGTGGCCCTCCTCTGGACGTGTTCTAAGATTCACATCCTTCTTGTGCTGGGGGCCCCAGACATGGATGCGGGACTCCAAGTAGAGCGTCGCAAGGGCAGAGCAGGGGCACAATCACCAGCCTTCTCCTGCTGGCCACTCTTCTCTTGATGCAGTCCAGGATGCAGTTGGCCTTCTGGGCTACAAGCGCACATTGCTGACTCATATCGAGCTTTTCATCCAGCAGAACACCCAAGTCCTTCTCTCCAGGCTGCTCTCAATGATTTCTTCTCCTAGCCTATGCTCATGTCTGGGATTTCCCTGGCCCAGCTGCAGCACCTTGCACTTGGACTTGTTGAACCTCCTTAGGTTCACATGGGCCCAAATTTCAAGCTTGTCCAGGACTCTTTGGATGGCATCCCTTCCTCAGTTGCATCTACTACACCACTCAGCTTGATGTCATCTGCACACTTGCTGAAGGTGCACTCGATCCCACTGTCTATGTCATTGATAAAGATATTAAACAGTACCAGGACAGACCCCTGAGGTACACCACTCATTACCAGCCTATACTTGGACACAGAGCCATTGACCACCACTCTCTGGGTGTGACCTTCAATCCAACTCCTTCTCCACTGAATGGTGCACCCATCAAATGCATATCTCTCCAATTTGGAGACCAGTATGTCATGTGGGACCGTACCTAAGGTGTTACAGAAGACAAGTAGATGACATCGGTTGGTCTTGCCTTGTTGTCTGATGTGGTCACTCCATTGCAGAAAGCCACAAGATTGGACAGGCATGACTTACCCTTTGGTGAAGCCATATTGGCTGTCTTGAACCACCTTTTTGTCTTCCGTGTGCCTTCACATTGATTCCAGGAGGATCTTTCCCATGATCTCACCAGGCACAGAGGTGAGGCTCACCATTCTGTAGTTCCCTGGGTTCTCCTTTCTACCCTTAATCAAAAGGGGAGTGATGTTTTCCTTTTTCCAGTCACTAGGGACTTCACCCGACTGCCAGGACTTTTCAGATATGGTGGAGGAAGGCTGGGGAACTACATCAGCCAGTTCCCTCAGGACCCTGGGATGCAAATCATCAGCCCCCATAGACTTGTATGTGTTGAGTTTCATCAGGTGATCTCGAACCTGCTCTTCACTTACAGTGGGTGGGACTTTGTTCCCCCAGCCTCCCTCTATGGTTCAGGGAAATGAAAGACTTGGGAAGCCTGACTGGCAGTGAAGTCTGAAGTAAAGCCATTGTTGAGTACCTCAGCCTTCTCCATGCCTGCCATTACCAGTTCACCCTTCTCATCCATCGGAGAGGGTACACTCTCCTTGGCCTTTCTTTTCTGAGCAACATATCTATAGAATCTCTTCCTGTTATTCTTTGCATCCCTTGCCAAGCTCAGTTCCATCTGTGCCTTCACTTTCCTTATCCCATCCCTGCACATCAAAACTGAAATATGCGTGAGGGCCTGGGAAAAGTAACCCTGGATCAATAGAAGCCATTTGGGAAACAAAACTTGTAGGTAGGAAGCACAATTCTGTGGACAGGCAAACCTGATGGGCATATTGTGGAAGATGCTGCTAAAGAGTTTGTGTGCTTTTCCCTCCTGACTACAATGCCACTTCCTTCTCAGGAATGGAGTAGCAAACAGACATGAGACAGATACTCTGAGCTCATGAATGTCATCAGAAACCTGATCCCAACAAGATATGGGGAGGTCAGGAGCAGCATGGCCAAGAGAGATGTGAGATTTTGGGGTGGGAAGAAGAACATGGCCTGCAGAAAGTAATGTTTTCAGAAAGGTAAGAAAGGTCATTTAATGTCAGTGCAGCAGTAACACTTAAAACAGTCATGTATGGCCCTTACCTTATTTTAACCGATAGTTTTGATCCCTAAACCTAAATAAACTCCATCACTCTCAGAGGAATCAATTTTATTCCTTGCTCACCCTAATCCCTTCCCAAACACTAGCATAAAAATATTTTATTTAACATTAGACAAGTTTTTGGCAGACCTAAAAAAACCCTAAACCACACAATTTCTCCATACCATAACTGATACCCACCAAAACCTTACCTTTAAAACTTTGCTTAATCTCTAACCCAGAAAGACGAGCCCTTGTCCCTTGGGAACTAGAAAATGGTCAGCTCTGCCTCAGGATCTCTGGCCCCAGCAGGAGGAATGTGACCATGGAAGGGACTATGAGGTCACTTCTCTCTCTGCAGTTGATATGGCAGCACCAGGAATGTGTCACAGAAAGGGACTGTGAGGTCACTTGTGTATGTAGGTGGCAGGTCACCCTTGGCTTCCACCTGGGATCTGTACTTTTCAGGTGACATCTGCCAGTGGCCCTGGTAGGCCAGAAGAAGGCACCTGGTTGGCATGCTGCCTACATACCCAGCAGGACCCATGCAGAAAGAAGGCCCACACATGGATTGTCCTGTCCCTTCTACTTGAGTCCATAACTGGACAGCAGGAGGCACAAGGCTTGGGTGTGTCTAGCCAAGAAGCTGCAAGGCCAGCAGCAGGCCCATGGCTTGGAAGATGCTAGTGAGGTGAATTCTGTCTGGTGGGCTGTCAGGCTGCAAGAAGGGTGGTGGGTTGGGAGGCCTGCTTTAGGAGTGGTTTCCACCCTGATGGAGCTTTCTTTGGAAGTAGGAAAGAGCAGGAGAGAAAAAACTGCCACAAAGTGCACCTTGGAAGATTGGCACTGGCCATGACGAGGAAGAAATGTCCCTCACAGAATACTTCTGTCGTGCCAGAGGTCACCTAAAGAGGGTCTGTGATCAGACCATGGCTTTGTGTTTCAAGGAACAGCTGGTGAGTGTTGACAAGACATTGGTGAAATGGAAATGCTGGCAATAGAGCAAGGTGGTGAACTGAGATGGGTGTCTGAAAACTTCAGGGAAATAGGGGAAAGTGTGGGAGAGCACGAGAAAGTCTGGAGAGGATAAAGTAGAGGGTGCTAACAAAAATGGAAGTCCCCAAAAGCCAGACATCATTGTCCCTTGTCTAGAGCATATGAGGAGACAAGACATATTCATTACAATGGGGCCTCATTGCTGCTCCGTACAGAGCATGGGAGGTGTCATACTGTTGTTCTTCTCATGGCATCACACTGCCCACCACATCTCACAGATCCCCAGGAAAAGCCCTGAGCCAGACATGGGGTACAGGATCTCCCCTCCAGGAGCTGGTGGCAGGCATTGGCCCTTCTGCTTCATCAAAACAAACCAATACCTTACTCAGCACAGTGCCTTTGCCTGTCTGTAATCATGGCCTCCAATTACCTGCCCTAAAAAGTCCCTGGGGAGGCTTTCTTAGTAGCAGCCCTCAGTGGGGCTCATTAATACTCCAAGTCACTTCAACTTTTCCTTCTGATTTTACCTTCTCAAGTAATTGCATCATTCTCCTCTCAGCACCTGAGCACCATAGCCTCAGCACCAAAATACACCATAGAACTCATTAAAATGCAGAAACTCCTAGGGTGCCGTATCTCTCCCACAGTTTTCTTTAAGACTTGTAGTGCTTTTTGCAGAGCTTTCATGGTATAGTTAAGGACTAAGATTTCAAAGAGCATATAATAAAAATATTTTATCACTTTAAAGGACGAATTTTGCTGTGTTAAAGTTTGGATCATCATTCTCCTATTGGTATTGATCCAGGGAGTCTACTTGGAGACCTGCACAGGGAGGAAAAGCAGACTCTTGAGGTCTGACACTGCATGGACAACCTTGTTCCTCACCACCCCAGCCCCTGCCATTTCTCTCATTGGCCACCTGCCATTTCCATCACTTTGGCTTACAACAGTTTTCTGCACAGAAGTCTGAAGCTGGATGTTACAGCTCCTTTGCACCAGCTCCCACCTGCTTTTGTTAGAGACTTGTTTGCACGCAGACACAGAAGGGTGTGATGGTTTTACTCAAGTGGGCAGCCGAGCTTCACCACAATCACTCTCTCACTCCTCTCCTCCTCAAAGAGGAAGGGGGAGAAAAGACAACACAAAGAGCTCGAGATTTGAGATGAGAATAATTTAATTAAAGGGAAGAGGAATAGGGAGAAAAAGAAACAAAAGAAACAACAAGGCCACGCGGAAGCACAAAGAGAAAGGAAAAAAAATTATTCTCTACTTCCCATCAACGAGTGGTGTTCGGCCACGTCCCGGGAAGCAGGGCCTCAAAATGCGTACCGGTTGTTCAGGAGAGACCCTCCCCTACAAGAGCTCCCCTTTTATTGCTGAGTGTGACATCAGGTGTTATGGAATATCCCTTTGGTTGGTTTAGGTCAGCTGCCCTGGTGATGTCCCCTCCCCATCAATTGCCCACCCCCAGCCTACTGGCTCCTGGGGGCTTGGAGGGAGTCCTGTGTAGCAATAGACACAACACTGGAGTGATACCAGTGCTGTTCCAGCTACAAGTGCAGAGCACAGCACTGTGTGGGCTGCTGCAGGGAAAGGTGACTCCATCCAGACAGACCCAATATAACCTCCACCCCTTATTCCATAACATTTCTGTCACACTCAGGTCCCACATAGTTTAGTATATAGATATTTCATCACCATTATTCTGTCTATTAAAGTGTTTATACATCTGTACTTTTCAGTCCACAGGCTTTTTCCCCAAAATGTTCATAAAAGCTGTTGATGGTTTCAGCTTCATCTGTCAAACTGGTCACTCAGGGCAGGCGAAGTTGGTTTTCTTGACACCAGGACCAGCTCAGCTCATGTCACTGTTGCATTTGCCCAGCTCCTTGCGAAGTTGATCTGTCATTGGTTCTGCAGTATCCTCCTACAATGCATAACTTGGATTACAGATTAATTTTCTCTCAAGGTTAAATCTCCTTGAGGCACACACCTGATATCCCCATCCTTCTGCATTACCCACCAGGTATACCCTGGTCCTTGGGCAAAGACAATCCCATGAGTGGGTTTGCCTTTCCCCAAGGCAGGAGCAACCCACACCACCTTCCCCATCCACTTCCCTACATGCACTACGGGGACTTTAGCTTCTCCCACAGTGTGTAGGGATTTTGTTTCAGCAGGACCAGGACGGCTCTCAGACCCCCTGTTGTTAACTAGCCAAGTGGCCTCTGGTAGATTCATGTCCTAATGTTTCCACGTCCCAGCACCCAATGCTCGTAACATAGTTTTTAACAATCCATTGTACCTCTCAACCTTCCCAGAAGCTCGTGGGTGATAAGGGATGTGATATACCCACTCAATGCCATGTCCCTTGGCCCAGGAGGTGACCAAATTGTTTCGAAAGTGACTCCCATTGTCGGATTCAATTCTCTCTGGTGTACCATGTCGCCACAGCACTTGTCTTTCCAGGCCCAAGATAGTGTTTCAGGTGGTGGCATGGTTTACTGGGTATGTTTCCAGCCACCCAGTAGATGCTTCTACCATGGTAAGTATGTAACATTTGCCTTGGTGGGTTTCTGGGAGTGGTCCAATGTAGTCAATCTGCCAGGCCTCACCATATCAAAATCCAAGCCATCTCCCCCTGTTCCAGGGAGACTTTAACCTCATGGCTCGTTTGATTGCAGCACTGGTCTCACACTCATGGGTAACCTGCATGATGGCCTCCATGGTCAGGTCCACCCCTCGATCACGAGCCCATTGGTATGTGGCATCCCTCCCTAGATGTCCTGATGTTTCATGGGCCCATCAAGCTACAAACAGCTCACCCTTACGTCCCCAGTCCAGGTCCAACTGAGCTACTTCAATTTTTGAAGCTCGATCCACTTCTTCATTGTTCTGATGTTCTTTGGTGGCATGATTCTTAGGCATGTGGGCATCTACATGACATACCTTTACAGCCAGGTTTGCTACCCGGGCAGCAATATCTTGCCACAGAGTAGCAGCCCAGATAGGTTTACCTCTGCGCTGCCAGTTGTTCTGTTTCCATTGCTGTAGCCACCCCCAAAGAGCATTTGCCACCATCCATGAATCAGTGTAAAGATACAGTACTGGCCATTTTTCTCTTTCAGCATTTCTAGGGCCAGTTGTATAGCTTTTACTTCTGTATATTGACTCGACTCACCTTCCCCTTCTGTTAGTGTAGCAGACACATAACCACAGCGTGATTATATGAAGGTGCTTTATTCAGCGCTGGAAACCAGGGGCAGGTGTCCAAATCTGGCTTCAAGTCCCGTTACATCCCGATCGCTATTATATCCTAAAAGTTACATATTCATTAGTATTTATTAATATTTACAACATCAGCCTCGCTTCGTATGCTAATTATCTCTCCTCCCATTTGCACATGCGTGGTGCTCTCTGGTGGTCGTCCCGGGGGTCTTCCAGATGAAGTAAGGAGTCATCCTCAGGGTTAAACTTTTCACCTCTTCTCCTTGGTGCATGCTCCTTTTCAGTTCTTGACTTTAATTAGTTCTTGGCTTCAGTCCTAACCCACCTTATCCATCTTATCTTCCTAACAAGGCTCAAGTTGTTCCTGTTCTATCTCTCAAGGTCCGTCTTGTCACTCCTCCATCCTTCTATCATTTTATGTTTTCCTTTATTATATACATGATAATATTTGGCTATGAATCTCCTATCTCATTATCAAAAATTGTTTCTTAACCCTAACACTTCCATGGCCTCCACAACTTGTCGGGTGGGACTCCACACAGCAGCTTTCCATTTCCGATGGCTCCCTACCACACGGCAGGATCCGTCAGTGAAAAACACATACTGCTTTCTGTCTTCTGGCAACTCATTGTATGGTGGTGCCTCTTCAGCATGAGTTATCTCTTCTGTTGGTATTCCAAAATCCCTGCCCTCTGGCCAGTCCATAACCTCTTCCAGGATTCCTGGGCAGTTGGGTTTCCCCCTTCGAGCCTGCTGTGTAACTAACGCTACCTACTTACTCCATGTAGCATCAGTTGCATGATGTGGAGTGGGGATTTTTCCTTTGAACATCCAATGTAACACAGGTAGCCATGGGGCCAAGAGGAGTTGTGCTTCTGTACCAACAACTTCTGAAGCAGCTCGAATCCCCTCATATGCTGTTAATATTTCCTTTTCAGTTGGGCTTCTGATCCTCAATAGCCCCAGCTCCAGAACCCCAGAGGTCGACCTTGAGTTTCTCCTGGGGTCTTCTGCCAGAGGCTCCAGGTGAGGCCATGCTTCCCAGCTGCAGTGTAAAGTATGTTTTGCACAGCTGGTCCAGTACGGACAGGCCCAAGGGCTACTGCACGAGCTATTTATTGTTTGATTTGTTCAAAGGCCTGTTGTTGCTCAGGGCCCCACTCGAAAGAGTCACTCGATATAGAGGACTCACAAGCTGGCTATAGCCTGGAATATGCATTCTCCAAAATCCCACAAGGCCTAGAAAAGCTTGTGTTTCTTTTTTGCTAATTGGTGGAGACATAACCATTATTTTGTTGATCACATCCGTCGGAATGTGGCAACGTCCATCCTGCCATTTTACCCCCAAGAACTGGATTTCCTGTGCGGGTCCCTTGACCTTACTCTGTTTAATAGAAAAGCCAGCTTTCAAGAGAATTTGAATTATTTTCTTCCCTTTCTCAAAAACTTCTTCTGCTGTGTTACCCCATACGATGATATCATCAATGTACTGCAAGTGTTCAGGAGCAATGTACTGCAAGTGTTCCAGTGTCATCTGGATCAGTCCATGGCAAATAGTAGGGCTATGTTTCCACCCCTGGGGCAGTCGATTCCAAGTATACTGAATGCCTCTCCAAGTGAAAGCAAACTGTGGCCTGCATGCTGCTGCTAGAGGGATGGAGAAAAATGCATTAGTGATGTCAATTGTGGCATACCACTTGGCTGCCTTTGATTCCAGTTCGTACTG
Organism: Oxyura jamaicensis; assembly: GCF_011077185.1. Lineage (NCBI taxonomy): Eukaryota > Metazoa > Chordata > Aves > Anseriformes > Anatidae > Oxyura > Oxyura jamaicensis. The sequence continues at coordinate 79,206 of NW_023305679.1, forward strand.
GAGTTCTAGCATATCTGGCACTGCGGCACTCAGTGGTGGCGTGACTTCATTGAGGCCCCAATAGTCCACTGTTAACCTCCACTTGCCATTAGACTTTCGCTCTGGCCATATAGGACTACTGAAGAGTGAGTGAGTTTTGCTGATCACTCCTCATCTCTCCAGATGATGAACTAAGTCATGGATAGGGATCAGGGAGTCTTGATTGGTGCGATATTGCTGCCGGTGCACAGTTTTAGTTGCAATCGGCACTTGTTGTTCTTCAGTCCTCAGCAATCCTATGGCAGAAGGGTCTTCTGAGAGATCGGGTAGGGTAGACAGCTGCTTAATCTTTTCTGCGCTCAAAGCAGCTATGCCAAAAGCCCACTGGTACCCTTTTGGATCCTTGAAGTACCCTTTCTTGAGGTAGTCTATGCCGAGGATGCATGGAGCCTCTGGGCCAGTCATGATGGGGTGTTTTTGCCACTCATTGCCAGTTAGACTCACTTCAGCTTCCAATAGTTAGCTGTTGGGATCACCCTGTCACTCCAGAGATAGAGATAAGTTCTGCCCCTTGGTGGCCTGATGGCATTAGGGTACACTGTGTGCCTGTGTCCATTAAAGCTTTATATTTCTGTGGTTCCGGTGTGCCAGGCCATTGAATCCACACAGTCCAGTAAATCCGGTTGTCCCTCTCCTCTGCCTGGCCAGAGTCAGGGCCCCACTAGTCCTGGTTGTAGCATCTGTCAATTAATTCTTCCAAATGTGAAGCAGAGGTCTCTTTGTCAGGGTCAGGAGTAATGCTAGCCTTTCTACTGCCTCTGGGGGATTGCCCAACAGAAACTGGGGCAGCAATCCTCCTAGGGGCCTCTTTTCTTGTTGCCATATCTTTCCACAGTTCACGTACCCAAGCAGCTAGGACCAAGGTCAGTTCACCATCCCACTTCCTCATATCTTCCCCATGGTCACGTAAATAAAGGCACAAGGTACCCCGTGGTGTGCGTCCTGGATTCTCCCTTGCTTGAGCTGGAGACTGCTGGCACTTAATGGCTGAAAGATTCTTCCATCTAGGTGAGGAGGAAGTTATGTGTTCCTCTAACTGTTGGGACTGTCTCTCCACGGCTGAAATGCAGGCCCATATTGGGGCAGTGAGATTTTCTTCATATTTATGAAGCTGAATGGACACAGTGTCCACTGTTGGCCCCATCCCCTCATCCCAATTCATTGCTGCCAGTGTGCTGGCATGTGATGAGGGTGCAGCCCGTACAAACTTCCACCACATGGATGTTGTGCACTGGACTTCATCGGGATCTTTAGGTGTCTGGGCATTGTCCAAATCACTATAAATCATCTCCAACACATCTACTTCCCTCAGTTGCTGGAGACCTTTATCCAAGGTGGCCCACTTGCCTACTTGATATACAATGTCTTCCTTATGGAGATACCTTTCTTTCACAGCTGCCAGGAGTCGCCTCCAGAGGCTGAGGACCTGTGCCTCTCTCCCAATTACTCTGTCAATGAGCCTTTCTCTAGAGAGGGATCCCAGCTGCTTGGCTTCACTGCCTTCTAGTTGTATTGTGCTTCAAAATACTCAATAATCCAGTTCATCTGTGAGATTAAACATACAGTCTAAGCAGCAGAAAGGACACTGAAATGCAGCCTAACATGAAGAAAGATGTTGATTGCTGGTGTAGAAGCAGACTTTTTTGTGACACGACCAATGCAGTATATGCTGCAGGAAAAGGTCTGAGGACTGCGTTAAAGGCGTAGGCCAGCACCAATGTACTGAAGGCCCTTTTGTATGAATGCAGATGACTTTGCAAGACCTTTACAATTGGCATTTTGAAACAACAAATGCATCTTGGTAGTAGCAGATCCTGTTAGCAACTGGACAGAAGTGACCCCCTGGAAAAACAGGTTGGAGGCTGTTACCACAAAGTTGCTGTCCATCATCTGTCCTCCATGGGGTCTACTCTTCACCATAGAAATGAATTTAAAAACCCACTTTTTCACAGCCATTAAATGAGCATGACCACATCGACAGCTTACACGTCACACCATGGCTCTGTCACCCCACAGGGCAGGAGACAGGGAGGTGAGAGCCAAGGGACACATTTGGCTGTGGAAGGTGGGGCCCAGCAGAGACAAGTAGTCAAGGCAGTGGGGTGGGGGAGGCCAGGAGAAGCAGCACAAGGGGTGGTACTGCTTGTGAGGTCCTGGTTTCAGCCAGGATAGAGCTAATTTTCCTCCTAGTAGCTGGTAGGGTGCTACGTTTTGGATTTAGGATTTTGGATTGATACATGGAGCCCAAAGTCGGTCATGGACTAGGCAAACTCAGTGTATATTCTATATACCAGAGATGAAAATGGTGATTAACTGGAATGTACTGGAAAGGGTGTAACCTGAGCATGACATAAAAGGTATGGAATTAGGGGTGATTGAATGTCCTGGTTTCAGCTGGGATAGAGTTAATTTTCCTCCCAGTAGCTGGTAGGGTGTTGTGTTTTCGATTTAGGATGAGAAGAGTGCTGATAACATGCTGATGTTTTAATTGCTGCAGAGCAGTGCTTACACTAAGCCAAGGACTTTTCAGCTTCTCGCTCTGTCCTGCCAGGGGACAGGCTGGGGGTGCAGCAGGAGCTGTGAGGGGACAGACCCAGGACAGCTGACCCAAACTAGCCAAAGGAGTATTCCATACTATCTGATGTCATGCTAAACAATATATAGGGGTGGCTAGCCAGGTTGGAGGGAACAGCTCTCAGGGATAGGCTGGGCATCAGTCAGCGGGTGATGAGCAATTGCATTGTGCATCACTTGTTTTGTACACATTATTAGTAGTATTACCATTATCGTTATTATTATTATTTTCTTTTCTTTTCTGTCCTAATAAACTGTCTCGATCTGAACACACGTTCATTTTCTCGTTTCTTTCCCTCATCCCAGAGAGGGAGGGGGAAGGGTGAGCGAACAGCTGTGTGGTGCTTAGCTGCTGGCCGGGTTAAACCACCACAAAGCCCCAGCAAAGGAGTCTGGCGAGTGATTCGTTGCAGCCCTGAGGCAATGGCAGTGACACCATGAGCTGGGTCTGCCTCCCAGCCTGCCCAAAGACCTTGCACATACACTAAGCAGAACACGACCTAAGAACACCCCACCCTCCCACTACACATTTACTTAATCTCTAACCCAGAAAGGTAAACCCTAATCCTATACACAAACACCTAACACTCAAAGCCCCTGTTCCTGTGCATTAACCTTCTAACTTTTAACCCTTTTCCTAACCCTTACCTTTAGGTGCTTGGCCCTTTTGGGCAGGGCAGAAATTTTGAGGTTACTGTGCAGTCACATGGCATTCATAGATGAATGTGAGGGGCCATGGAACTGATCAGCTTGTAAGCCACAAGGAAGAGATGGGTGGGAATGCTCTGATGAGCTCAGCTCTGCCTCAGGATCCCCTGCATCAGCAGGAGGAATGTGACTGTGGCGGTCACTGTGAGGTCACTTCAGTCTCTGCAGTTGATAGGGCAGCAGCAGGAACATGTCACAGAAAGGGACTGTGAGGTCACTTCTGTCTGTAGGTGGCAGGTCACCCTTGGCTTAGACCTGGGATCTGTACTTTTGGGCTGACATCTGCCAGTGGCCCTGGTAGGCCAGCAGAAGGCACCAGGTTGGCATGCTGACTGTGGGATCTCCTCTGTCTATATACCCAGCAGGACCCACAGAGAAATAAGGCCCACATATGGGCTGTTGTGTCCCTTCTGCTGATTGGACATGATTGGACAGCAGGAGGCATATGGATTGGAAGTTAATGGTGAAGTGAGTTCTGTATGGTTGGCTGACAAGCCACAAGAAACCTGGTGGGTTCAATGCCTACTTTATGAGTGGATTCCAACCTGATAGACCTTTCTTTGATAGTAGGAAAGAGCAGGAGAGAAAAAAACTGCCACAAAGTGCACCTTGGAAGGTTGTCAGTGACCACAAGGAAGAAGAAATGTCCCTCAAAAGCTAGTGCTGTGGCACCAGAGGTCACCTAAAGAGTGTCTGTGATCAGATCTTGTTTTTGTATTTCAAGGATCAGCTGGTGAGTGTTGATGAGACATTGGTGAAATGATGGAAATGCCAGGATGAGAACAAGGTGGTGAACAGAGATGGGTTTCTGTAGTCTTCAAGGAAATAGGTCAGAGTTTGGGACAACATAGGAAAGCCTGCAGGGTATAAGGCAGATGATGCTGGCAAGATTGGCAGGCCCCAACAGTCCCGACGGTTCTGTACCCTTGGCTAGAGCTCATGAGGAGACATGTTATACTTGTTGCAATGGAGCCTCATTGCTTCCTTGCAACACTGTGCAGAGGCTGGGAGGTGTCATACCAGGATTCTTCTCATGGCATCACACTGCCCACCACATCCCACAGACCCCAGGCAGAGCCCTGAGCCAGATATTGGGGTGCAGGATCTCCCCTCCAGTAGCTGGTGGCAAGCCTTGGCCCTTCTGCTTCATCAAAATATTTCTTATCACAATGCCTCTGCCTATCTGTAATCATGGCCTCCAATTATCTGCCCTAACAAGTCCCCGGGGAGGCTTCACTAGTAACAGCCCTCAGTGGGGCCCATTAATACTCTGTCACTTCAACTTTTCCTTCTCAGTTTACTTTCTCAAGCAATTGCATCATTCTCCTCTCAGTACCTGAGCGTCATAGACTCAGCACCAAAATACACCATGGAACTCATTAAAATGCAGAAACTCCTAGCACCTCTTACATAGTTTTCTTCAACTGTTCAGCTAATTGGAGAGCTTTCCTGCTGTAGTTAAGGAAGAAGATTTCAAAAAGTACCTAATAAAAATATTTTCTCATGTTAAAGGATGCGTTTATTTGAATTTTGGTTTGGAGCATTTTAATTGATATTGATCCAGGTGTCTCCTTTGGAGACCCGAACTGGGAGGAAAAGCAGACTCTTGAGGTCTGACACTGCGTGGACAACCTTGCTCCTCACCCCCCCAGCCCTGACATTTCTCTCATTGGCCACCTGGTGCTTGCATCACTTACCTTCCTAACACCAGACTTCTCTGCACCTAAGTCTGCAGCTGGATGTTACACCCCATTTGCACCAGCTCCCACCTGCTTTCCTTAGAGACCTGGCTGTGGACAGCTGAAGAAGGGTTTTTCCTATTTCCAACCAAATAACATGAAAACATACAGTAATTTAATTATTAAAAAAAAAAAAAAAAAAAAAAAAAGCAAAAAAAGCTCACATGTATGCCTCCTGCGAAGTTTACCTCCCCAAAAGGATGACTGTACAAGAAGCATTTTATACTGATAGATAGGAAATTAAAAATGATAGTGTTAGTATTAACCCATATCATGAATTTAATGATAATTGATGAGGATCTTGGTAAGGAAAAAATTAGACAGACTGCTGATAGACAGGTAAGCTGGGCTGCTTCTTTTTCAAAGCTGAAAGCAGCAAGTGGGTCAGTGAGAGCAGTCTGAATGATCAAAGAGTAAGGGGAGGGCAAACCAGGAGAATAATGGGAAGTGCATAGGTCCAGACAGCCAGCTGGAAAAGGGACATTCAACATGGACTGTTTAATCAAAACTTGTGGATGTACCTGGAAGATGAAGGGGCACACCATTATAGACAAAGCTATGACAAAGCATGTACAGGTGAACACCAGTATTTATTCTCCTGCGATGAATATACATCCTGACAATTCACATTTCTTCGTGGTGGAAACTACACTGCGTGACATTTCATGGAAGGGATTGAATCATTTGAAGTGACAAGTAGTTGCTTTATTAGTTAAGTACTGAAAAAAAAATACTTGGTATTCAGGCAAACATACATAGGCCCCGTTGAGTTTGAGGCACTTCCCTGGAATGGCAGCTATCAGAAAGGACTTGCAAGAGACCAGAGACCATTGGGGGATCAGGTGGAGCAACGTGGAATTCCAAGGGCATATCCATTACCAGCACTTTCTTCAGTGGGTTCCTGGGATTGACCTAAAGTTGAAATGGCCATTGGGAACCCATGATACTCTCCTTTGTTCTTAGCACACACCTGAATATCCATTTACCTTCCTGGGTCATCTGTGGCAAACTCAGGCTGGAAGACTCATGAGCAGAACACTTCAAATGACTGAGACAAAGCCCATCAGCTTGTTCCACTTTGGGAAATCCTCCCCTTCCGACTAGGAATATGAAAGTGAAAAACATGAAATGTCCCATCAAGTCAGTCAGTACACAGAGTAAGGGAAAGTCATATATATTGTGCTGCAGTGTCAGAAGACATAGCATTGTACCTCAGACTAACCCAGAAGACCTAATGCAGTTCAACTGTGAGATAAAGCAAACACTATAAAAGTAGTGAAAGATGTTCCTTTGTGGCCTAACATGAAGAAGGATATAGATCCCTGGTGAAGGAACTCTTTTTGTGCCATCAAAATTGGAAGTTACACAAGCAGTACAACACATAAGGGGTGTCCCACCCATGGTTCTGTCATTCCACAGGGAAGGGGAGAGGGAGCTGGCAGGCCAGTAACACATTGGGCGTGTAAGGTGGGGCCCAGCAGAGACAAACAGTCAAGGCAGTGGGGTGGGGGAGGCAGGGAGAAGCAGCCCAAGTCGTGGTGCTGCTTGTGAGGACACATTTGTGCCAGCAGCCTGAGTGGGCAGCAGCTGTGTGCAGTCAAGGGGATGCTAGGAAGTGCATGCCAAGAGCACTCCTACCAGCAGAGACAAGGCCAGGGCTGAGGCCAAGGGGAGAGGCAGGCCCAGGGCAGGGGGCTGCAAGGGCCCTGAGCTCCCTGCCCCTGCAGCAACTGCACTGGCCTTCAGCAGATGTGCTGGCCAGCATGCACTGGGAGGTCCTGGTGTGCATTAGAGAGCAGCAAGGAGGGCTCTGGAGAGGGCCGGGACGAGGCGGGTAGCAGAGCCCCATGCAGGGGCTGGCTGGGGGTCCCCTCTGCTGAAGCCACTGCATGCAGCATGGCAGGAGGACGGCAGGCAGGTTTTGTGGCCACAGGGCAGAGCCTGGCCCTGAATACTCCATGAGCGCCTTGCAGGTTCTGGCAGGCTGCGGTGAGGGGATGAATGCCCTGGGCCCACTTCCTTCTCTGCCCAGGCCAACAGGGGCCCAGAGTGGCCTCCTCTCCCCTGCCCCTGCAGCTCTGGGTTCCCTTCACACAGCCCTGACTCTGCAGCACCAAGCCCTGCTGGGAGCCCTCCCCTGCATGCTCCCACTGCTCCCTGATGCTGCTGTTGCACTCTGCTGGCTCTGCCCAGCCCAGCCCAGCCCCTGTCCATCTCTCTCCACCTCCCTGCCCTCTCCCAAACCCAGCCCAGCCCAGCAGCCCAGGCTGGGCTAGCCCTTGGGCAGTGTCCACCACAGGCTGCTGCAGGGCTCTGGGCACAGCCACCACAGCCTCAGCCCCTTGCAAGGCTTGCAGCTGCTGGGAAAAAAAGGTGGCTCTGGGCCTCCCCAGCAGCCCCCGGGCTGGGACAAGCCATGGCTCAGGAAATTGAGGTCCATGAAGCTGCAGGAGCCCTGGTCTCTTGCCTGGGAGATCCCCAGCACAGAGTGCCTTTGCCCTGCAGGGCCAGCCCTGCTCCCCAGGCCAGTACAAGAGGTCTGGCCCAGGCACAGAGCAACTCCAGATTCGTCTCCAGGATGCCATTTGCCATGAGACCCAGCAACTGCAGGACACTCTCCAGTCAAGGCTAGTTATTTTTTGCTGACCATGGGTAACTCCCAGTCCAGCACTACACTGATCACTCTGAAATTCTGATCCACAATGAAGCCCTGAAAAGTAAGAGGCCTCTTCATGCAGCAGTTCCTTGGGTATATTCCCAACACCAGCTTTGGAAGAACTGTGCAAAGAAAGGGATGCCCCTGTACAGACAACAAGACTCTCAGCAAGATAAATGAGATCTAAAGTCTTAGTCCAATGCAAGAGCACAAGAGAACAATGGAAGCCAAAAGAGAGCAGCAGTAAAAAGGCCACATCCTACTGCTGGCCATGGCCTTGGCTCCAGGGAAGCAGCAGCCCCGACCTGAAGGCAGCAGAGAGGCAGAGCCCAGCAGGCAGTGAGGGGCAGCCCCGAGGGCCACCAGGTTTTCTCCTCCATGTGGCACCTGGGCTCTTGGCCCTGAGCCTCTTCTGCATGCCAGGGCTGCTCCCCCAGCTCCAGAGGAGACGGGAAGAGAGGTATACTGACCAATGAATTTCTGATGGCTTCTTTACTGTCTTTATTTACACTGAAAGACTAGTACTACAAGTAGATTAGATGATTTGGTGAAAGTAAATAAAGTAATTAATAGGCAGGATGCTAAGAATAACATTACTGAAATAATGATAAAAATGAAATGATATGAATCACAATAATTTCACATAATTATGATTAGATATTATAAACACTATATTGATGCTAAAGAAGCATGTATAGAAACAGTTTCCTCACTCCATACTTGAGGTCCTTGTTTCTCATGCTGTAGATGAGGGGGTCCACTGCTGGAGGTACCACTGAGTAGAGAACTGACACCACCAGGTCTATGGATGAAGAAGAGATGGAAGGAGGCTTCAGGTAGGAAAATAAGACAGTGCTGACTATCAGGGAGACCACAGCCAGGTGAGGGAGGCATGTGGAAAAGGCTTTGTGCCAGCCCTGCCCAGAGGGGATCCTCAGCACAGTCCTGAAGATCTGCACGTAGGACACTGCGATGAAAACAAAGCAGCCAACACCTAAACAGGCAGTAACCAGAAGAACCCCAGTTTCCCTGAGGTATGCATCTGAGCAGGAGAGCTTGAGGATGTGGGGGATTTCACAGAAGAACTGGTTCACAGCATTGCCTTGGCAGAGGGGCAGGGAAAAAGTAATGGAAGTCTGCAGAAGAGCATTGAGAAAGCCACTGCTCCAGGCAGCTGCTGCCATCTGGACACAAGCTCTGCTGCCCAGAAGGTTCCCGTAGTGCAGGGGCTTGCGGATGGCAAGGTAGTGCTCGTAGGCCATGATGGTGAGAAAGGAATACTCTGCATCAAAAAAGACTGAAAAAAGGACTTGAGCTGCACATCCTTGATAGATGGCCCTGTTGTCCCAGAGGGCATTAGCCATGGCTTTGGGCAGAGTGGTGGAGATGCAGCCCAGGTCGAGGAGGGCGAGGTTGAGGAGGAAGAAGTACATACATGGGAGTTTGGAGGTGATGGTCGCAGGCTATGGCGGTGAGGATGAGGCCGTTGCCCAGGAGGGCAGCCAGGTAGATGCCCAGGAAGAGCATGAAGTGCAGGAGCTGCAGCTTCTGCGTGTCTGCGAGTGCCAGCAGTAGGAACTCACTCACAGAGCTGCTGTTGGCCATTTACAGGTTCTGGACATGGGGTCCTGCTCAAGGCAGAGGAAGACCATTTATCACAGAGTTATGTGAGAGAAACCATTTCCATTTCTCTTTTAAGCCTCCCTCTGCAAATATCCGCAGACATTTGGCAGGTCCCTTCATGCCATATTAGTGATGCTGCCTGAGGGCCTCCCTGGGGCAGGCAACTCTGGTATGGGCAATGCAGGAGTCAGTCCTGTCCTACAGTAACATAGGTGGGTTTATATTTTCCATATTATGTTCTAGCTGTCCCACCACACCTGAGGAGTGTCTCTAAGGCATAAATCCTGGGCATTTCTGCTGCAGTCCAAAGTGAAATCCTGTGGATCATCAGAGGCAAAGGGACTGTCCCTTTAGCTCAGGGTGTACTTCAGAGGGGACAGCCAGTCTGTCCATAAAGGCTGGTCTCTTCTGCTGGCATGCCTATGAGCTGCAGGATAATTGCACTCACATGTTCACCTGAAAAGAACCAAAGCACTGCTGAATCCAGGCTCAAAGTGCACATCTCCAGACCCCTCACCCTGTTTGCTGTTCCCCAAGCACACTGAGGGCTCACTTCATGTGCATGTGAAACCCCATACACAGCCAGAATCACAGAAATCACAGAATTGTAGGAGTTGGAAGAGACCTCAAGAAATCATTGGGTTCAAACCCCCTGCAAAAGCAGGTTCCCTAGAGCAGGTTGCCCAGGTAGGCGTCCAGACGGGCCTTGAATATCTTCAGAGAAGGAGACTCAACAACCACTCTGGGCAGCCTGTTCCAGTGCTCCTTCAGCCTCACCATGAAGAAGCTCTTTTGCATGTTGGTGCAGAACTTCCCGTGCTCCATTTTTTGGCTATTGGCCCCTTGTGCTGTCCCCACAAACCACTGAAAAGAGGTTGGCCAAATCCCTCTGTCTCCCACACTTAAGATATTTGTAAACATTGATAAGATCACCTCTCACTCTTCTCTTCTCAAGGCTGAGCTCAGCCAGGTCTCTCAGCCTTTCCTCATAGTGAAGATGCTCCAGGTCCTGTATCATCTTTGTGGCCCTCTGCTGGACTCTTTCTAGGAGAGACCTGTCTTTTTTTTGTACCAGGTAGCCAAGAACAGGATGCAGTACTCCAGGTGAGGCCTGACCAGGGCAGAGTAGAGGGGCAGGATCACCTCCTTTGACCTGTTGGCCATGCTGCTTTTAATGATTGGAAACAAGAACAGCAACAGCACGGCCAGGTGGAGAAGCCAGGAGGAATGCCAGCATGCTGCTGCCAGGGGAAGCAAGGCCAGGAAGGGACAAACGGGCACTCAGCAGACCCTCCTGTGCTGCAGCTCTACCTGAAGAGGAGGCAGCTCAGGCTCATTGCAAATGCTTTTTTCTCTGCTCTGGCCTGCAGATATCTCCCAAAGACAGGGCGCAGGACATCACAGAGGGTTTGCAGCTCCTAAAGATCAGCTTAGATAAAACCTGAGGGGACCACAAATACGATGTTGGTGCAGTCCATGGGCTGATGTATGAGAAGGGACTTAACAAGTTTAATCACTGACACATTTATTTCTCAGTGCAGTGCTCTAGGAGTCTCAGTCTGCTGTACAACCATGACAATTCATTACCATGAAACCTGCCTCCCCTCCACTGTGTTGCAATAGATGGTTACAGGCTCTTCAGGACGGACAGGCAGGGTAGGCGAGGTGGCGGGGTGGCGATGTATGTGAAGCAGGGGCTGGACTGTGTGGACCTTCAGGTCAGCAGTGGCAAAGTTGAGAGCCTCTGGGTAAGGATTAAGGGATGAACAAATAAAGGGGATGTCATTGTGGAAGTCTATTACAGACCACCTGGCCAGGACAACAACGCCGATGAATTATTCTTTGCAGAACTAAGAGAGACCTCAAGATCAACTCCCCTTGTCCTTATGGGGGATTTCAACCTGCCAGACATCAACTGTTATAACCACACGGCTGACATGAGCAAGTCCAGGAGGTTCATAAAGCACGTAGATGATATCTTTGTGGTGCACGTGCTAAAGGAGCCAACTAGGAAAGCTGCCCTCCTAGATCTGTTGCTGGAGAACAGAGAGGGTCTTGTGGGGGATGTGGCAATTGGCGTCCATCTCAGTCATAGTGACCATGAAGTGGTTGAGTTCAAAATTTATGGTGACAGAAGGAAAACTGCCACCAAAACTTCAGCACTGGATATGGCGAATGCAGACTTCAGGCTGCTCAGGGAACTAGTTAGCAAGGTCCCCTGGGAAACTGCTTTTGAAGACATTGGTGTCCATCAGTGCTGGTCAATCAAGCACTGCCTCCTAAAAGCACAAGATTGGGCAATTCCAAAATATCGAAAGTCAGTCAGGAGGCCGGCCTGGCTGACCAGGGATCTTCTACTGGAGATTAGGTGAAAAAAAGAGAGTGTACGACTGCTGGAAGGAGGGTCAGGCAACAAGGAAGGAATACAGGGATGCTGTTTGTGTTTGTAGGGACAAAATTCGTGTGGCCAAAGCCCAACTAGAGTTGAAGCTGGCCGTGTCTGTGGGAGATAATAAAAAGGTTTTTTTTTAGATATGTGAACAGAAAAAGGAGAACCAAAGAAAATATAGGTCCGCTACTTGTTGGGGAAGGTCTCCTCACAAGCAATGACATAGGCAAAGCAGAGACGCTTAATGCCTTCTTCACCTCTGTCTTCAACGCTGATGATGGGCATCTGGACCCAGGGTGCCCTGAGCTGGAGGACTGTGACTGTGGGAATGATAAACTCCCAGCCGACCATGAACGTGTGCAGGATTTGCTGCTCCACCTGGATCCCTACAAGTCCATGGGTCTGGATGGGATTCATCCCAGGGTGCTTAAAGAGCTGGCTGACGTTATCGCAGGACCCCTCTCAATTATTTTTCAACAATCTTGGGAATCTGGAGAGGTCCCGGTAGACTGGAAGCTGGCAAATGTTATACCAATTTTCAAGAAGGGTCAGAAAGAAGACCCAAGCAATTACAGGCCTGTCAGTCTCACGTCAGTGCCTGGTAAAATTATGGAGAAGATGATTCTTGAAGTTACTGAAGCGCACCTGGGGGACAATGCAGTCATTGGTCCCAGCCAACATGGGTTCATGAAGGGTAGGTCCTGCCTAACAAATTTGGTTTCCTTTTATGATAAGATCACCAAGCTAGTTGACTGAGGGAAACCAGCTGATGTGATCTTTTTGGACTTCAGCAAGGCTTTTGACACGGTTTCCCATAGGATTCTACTGGACAAAATGTCCAGCATACAACTAGACAAAAACATCATACGATAGGTGAGCAATTGGCTGATGGGCAGGGCTCAAAGGCTTGTGGTAAACTGTTGGAGAGTGTTCAGAGGAGGGCGACGAAGATGGTGAAGGGCCTAGAGGGGAAGACACATGAGGAACGGCTGAGGTCACTGGGCATGTTCAGCCTGGAGAAGAGGAGGCTGAGGGGGAACCTCATCACAGTCTACAACTTCCTCACGAGGGGGAGTGGAGAGGCAGGAGACCTTTTCTACATAAACACCAGTGATAGGACCTGTGGGAACAGGGTTAAGCTGAGGCAGGGGAAGTTTAGGCTTGACATCAGGAGGAGGTTCTTCACTGAGAGGGTGGTTGCACACTGGAACAGGCTCCCCAGTGAAGTAGTCACTTCACCGAGCCTGTCTGAACTCAAGAAGAGATTGGACTGTGCATTTAGTCACATGGTCTAAACTTTAGGGTAGACCTGTGCAGTACCAGGAGTTGGACTTGATGATCCAATCCAAGAGATTGGACTGTGCACTTAGTCACATGGTCTGAACTTTTGGGTAGACCTGTGTGGTGTCAAGAGTTGGACTTGATGATCCTTAAGGGTCCCTTCCAACTCAGGATATTCTATGATTCTATGATTCTATGATCCTTATGGATCCCTTGCAACTCGGGATATTCTATGATTCTATAATTCTAATCTGAAAGCACAGACTGCAGAAAAAGCCTTACCCTTTCATGTAGCCCCTGCCTTGGTCTTCCTGTTGAAAAATCCAATCATAAATGCCACTCTTTAAAGCACGTGCTACTCTGTGCTGGAGAAGCAGAAAGAGCCACCCTGACAGATGCTATCAGCCATTGGATGTGGCAGCTGTAAAAGACCCCTTTGTCAATCCCACCTGTATTACCCTCCTGCCAGAGACTCATGGTGTGAAGAGTTGCAGATGTGTCCTGCCACATGCTGCCCACTGTTGTTGTGCTCCTCACTGCCACCAAACCCTAAGCCCTCTCTACTCTCCCTGTGCCACCTGTGGTCAGAGCCCCCAGCCCTGCTGTGCTGTGCAGAGGAGCTGCTCCTGGGCAGAGCTGTCTCTCTCCAGCACTGTCTGCTTGCCAGGAGCTCCTCTTGAGCCCAGGAGCCCAGCCCAGCTCAGCAGCACAGCACCGAACCATGGCATTGCTTGCTCTGTGCCATTGGGCTCCCTCAAGGCGTGCCCAAGGCCTTGGGGCTTACAGCTCCTGAAGGCAGCCGGGTCTCTCCTGGGGTGTGGTGTTTGAAGCAGACTGGAGTCATCAGTGACTGCTCCTCTCTGAACATGGGAGAGACAGATTTCAGAAGTATGATTTGTGCTGTTAGACTGTGGTTTTCAAACATGAATACAAATGATTCCTTAACCCCTCTTTTATTCCCCCTGCATTGCAGGACACCTTGGCCATGACAGGCAGGGAGAATTTCACTTCTCTGAATTATCTTCACCATTTAAGGACTGAGAAAGAAACATGTTCATTGGTGTCCCAACAAGACAGAGGGGAACACAATACTCTCAAACAGTTTCCATGAAGAAGGGGGAATGGGACAATATGACATCACCGGTTGAGTTTCCCCTACTGTGAATATGGAATGTCCTCAACCCTTAGACACATCTCTTCCTCCTCTCTTGCATGAATAACACAGTGACTGAGATACGTAACACCCTCATTCATCACTGTGCTGGTGCCTGCCATCAAACACCTGCAGATGCCCGTGGTCTTCTTCATCAGGGGATTTGCCCTCCTTGCAGACCTTGTATAGTTCAACCACCAGATGTGCCAGGTGCTGGCCAGCTTCCTGGCTGGGGACAGCACCCCTTTGCTCACAGAGGTGGGAGCACTATCAGCTGTACCTTTTGTATGAACTGAGTGCTTCCTGCTGGGGGACATGTCCTATGGTCAGTCCTGGCCTGTATGCCATCCCTGTTCTCCACAGGGATGGATTGCTTGTGAAGTGGAGGGTCTGACTCCAGAAGGCAGGTGTACCTGAACCAGGGGAATTTCTCTCACGTACATTTATTATTCCTCCTCCTCCCATCTACAGTTCTGTGGTCCCAGTGTCATGGATCCCTTCTATGATTTTGCCCCATTGCTGGAGCTTTCAGTGCCACAGTGATACTCATTGTCTTTGCTTTCACAATCTGTATATTGGATCCAATCATTGTTTTCAATGACACCATCATCACTGTCCATGTGCAGCACATAACAGCCCTCCTCGGAGATCCTAACCAAGCCCTTTCCCAAACTTACATCACTCCCTGGTCAATCCTCAGGTTGCTTAGTGGTGGTGTGGGAAGGGTGAAAGAGGTGTTGGTGGAACTGCTGACATTGTCATAAGATCTATCTCAAAGACCTTGTAAATGACAGATTGATCAAAGACGTTCCTGGGGACTTGGAAAAGGCACATATTAAACCCATTTGCTACTGGAAGGGCAAGCAGAAGGATGATTAAGCCTAACCAAGGAGTAAAATGCCAGCCTTAACCCTGGCCCTCAACCCAGACCTAAACCATATCTCCCAAAGCTTGCCCTTATCCTAAACCTTGAGCAGGATCCTTAATCAGAACACCAAACCCTCCCTTGAAGACCTTGCCACTCCCTTAAGCCTGGAATGTGATCTGTAATTCCTAAACATTAACCTGAACACCTAACTCCCAAAGCCCTCCAGCATGCAAACAGCACATCTCAGCTTTAACCCCACTCCTACTCCTACCTTCAGCTGTTTGTCCCCTTGAGACAGGGCAGGGGCTGTAAGGTCCTGCAGCAGTCACATGGCACTGGAAGAGGCATGTGAGGTGAAAGGTATGTGATCAGATAAGAGTCCACAAGGAGGAGATGGCTGGGTATGCTGTGATGAGGTCGGCTGTCCCTCAGGATCTGCTGGGCCTGCAGGAGGCACACAGCTGTGAAGGAGGCTGGGAGGTCACTTCTGTCTCTGGAGTTGACAGACCAGCAGGAGGAATGTAGCACAGATAAGGACCGTAAAGACCAGAAGCATGCACATGGCACTGAAGATGATGGTGAGGCACCTTTTGTTCTGGTCGGTCAGGTGATAGACCAGAGGAAGGCCGATGGGATGGGAGTCATGCTTGAGGCATAGATTGTGAGACCATAGAATCATAGAATGGCTCATGTTGGAAGGGATCTTAAAGATCATCTACTTCCAACCCCCCGGCCATAGGCACGGATGCCCCCCATGAGATCAGGTTGCTCAAGGCCTCATCTAACCTGCTCTTGAACAGCTCCGGGGATCGGGTATCCCTAAGGTCTCTTGGCAAGAGCTTTTCCAGTGCCTCACCACCCTCTGAGTGAAGAGTTGCCTCCTAACCTCTAATCTTCCCATTAAACATCTGTTCACTCTATAACCCAGAAAGGTGAGCCCTAGTCCCCAGGCAACTAGACAGTGGTCAGTTCTACTTCAGGATCTCCTGCCCCAGCAGGAGGAATGTGACTGTGGAAGGGAATGTTACTGTGAGGTCACTTCTGTCTGAAGTAGCTGACAGGTCACCCTTGACTTAGACCTGGGATCTGTACTTTTGGGCTGACATCTGCCAGTGGCCCTGCTAGGCCAGCAGAAGGCACCAGTTTGGCATGCTGACTGTGGGATCCCCTCTGCCTGCATACCCAGGAGGACCCAGACAGAAAGAAGGCCCGCAAATGGGTTGTCCTGTCCCTTCTTCTTGATTGCATGGCTGGACAGCAGGAGGCACAAGGCCAAGGAGCTGCAAGGCCAGCAGCAGGCCCATGCCCTGGAAGATGCTGGTGAGGTGACTTCTGTCTGGTTGGCTGACAGACTGCAGTAAGGCTGATGGGTCAAGATACCTTTTAGGAGTGTTTCCACTCTTAGGGAGCATTCTTTGATAGTAGGAAAGAGCAGGAGAGAAAAGAAACTGCCACAAGGCTGCTTGGAAGGTTGGCAGTGGCCATGAGGAGGAAAAAATGTCCAGGGGAACATCTGGTTTTACTGCTAGAGGCTGAGGCAAAGAAGGAATTAAGAACCTCAGCCTATACCTTATCTCTAGATCATCACCAGATTTCCCCCAAATCTTATAAAGAATGATGATCCTCCTTAATCCTCCTTTATCTAAAGTATTTATATAAGCATTTATATATTGTCTTTGCAGTAATAGACAGATTGAGCTCCAGCTGGGATTTGGCCCTTCTACTTTTGACCTGAACAGCCCCATAACATTCAGGACACGGCTCCAGACAAACTGACAGTATACATGAGAAGGAAGCACAGAAGAGGTGGAACCTGGCGGTCCTCCATCCCCTACCCTTCTGTGATTCTGCAATTCCATTCAACTGGTTGCTCCTGTATTATCCAAATTTTCTTGCAACTCTTGATGCTGTTATCTTGTCAGAGGTAGCACAATCACATGAAGGTTGAACTGTCTGCCTGCAGATATTAACAGCTACGAGAACGGAGCGTCTGTCCAGGGGAACCCTGAGAAACTGCAGGACTTTGCATACAGAAACCTCTTGACATCTTCAAGGAGAAGAGCCTAGTTCTGCACCAGAGAAAGAGTAACCCCACACATCAGAGCAGACTGGGACCATGCTGAGTGAGCAGTGCCCAGGAGGAGGAGGACCTGGGTACCATGAGGAATGCCATATGAGCAGTGATGCCTGCTCAGCACAGAAACCAAGCCAGCTTCCTACAGAGCTGACTTACAGAACAGGGTCACCAAGAAGATCTGAGCTATCATACTTAGCTTAGATCCAATGTGACACTACACACAGAAGGGTCTGCGTCCAGCAGGGGAAGATATGGAAGTCTGGGAGTCCCTCAGACAGCCTGCTGGGGAGAAGAGCAAAGGCTGTGGCAAGACTGAGAGTCACAACAGGACTGAGGTCTTTGTGTCCATGGTTATGGCTGTTGTCTCTGCCACTGAGGCCTACGAGGAGAAAGCTTATTGCTAAAGCACCAAGTCCTCATTGCCTCCTTACCTCTACCCATGAACCAGGCAGGGGTCATACCCTTCTCCTGCACTTGGCAATGTACATCCCCATCTCCTACTGCCCCAGGAAGAGCGCTGAGCTATGTGGGAAGGGAAAGGATCTCCCTTCCTGGGGGCCAGGGGTCAAGGCCTGGCCCTTATGCTTCGTGAAACACATCCAGTTTTCCTACACATCACTGTCACCTTCACATTGCCTATGTCTAGTTGTCTTCTTTGCCTCCAATGTTCTGCTCTAATGAGTTCCAAGGGAGGCTATGTCAGTGCTGGCCCTCAGGGGGACACTCCAGAAAACTTGCATCTGACTTGGACTACTTGAGAGATTTCTTCAGTTGTGTCTCAGTGCCTGACGTTTACGGGCTCATCATCAAAGCCCCCAGAGGGGTGATTACAATGCCTTGGTCTGGGCCTCTGCTGCTGAGCTGGGCTGGGCTCCTGGGCCCAACAGGAGCTCCTGGCAAGAGGGCCCTGGTGCAGAAAGACAGCTCTGCCCAGGAGCAGTTCCTCTGCACAGCGCACCAGGGCTGGAGACTCTGACCACAAGTGGCATACAAAGAGGAGAGAAGAAAAGAGGGGCTGAAGGCAGTTGAGAGTGGGAGGATGCTGAGAGCTGACTGCAGGAGAAATCTGCACAGCCCTTGACAAGGTAAGTCTCTGGCTGCAGGGCCATGCAGCTGCAGGTCCTGGAAGGGTCTCCTCCTGGGTCTTGTTTCTGGGAGGGCAGTGGGCTATGGAGTGGGTTTTGAGAGTCCTGCTGGATTGCACTGTGAGGTGAGGAAGTCTGGCAGAAGCCTCTTGGAACGACCTAAGCCAGGTGCCCCCAGTCAGCCCAGAACCCCCTGCCCTGGCTGGCCATGCCAGGCTCTCTGTCAGCTGCCCTGTAGCTCCTGCAGCCATGGAGGTGCCCCTTGGCAGGGCCCTGTTGGTGGCAGGGTGCTGCAGGGCAGCACTGAGCACAGCTGCGTGGGATGGGGTCTGTGAGCACAGGCAGGGGGAAAGTAGAGGTGGGCCCAGAATAGCAGGAGCAGAGTGGCCAAGCATCCTCCAGACACTGCAGGGAGTGCAGCTGGGAATCTGGGACACCCAAACTTCGGATATTCAGGTCTGTCTGTAGGGTGTCCTCCTGGGCTGCAGGCTGTTGTCCAGCAGGATGTAGCTCTCTTGTGCTATCCTTGTGTCATCCAGGTACCCCAAGGGGAAGACATGTCCTTGCTAAGGCCATGTCTGCAATGCTGGATGGCTGTCTGTGGGCAGCTGGAGAGAGGCCTCTGCAGCCCTGGCTAGGAGGGAAGAGCTGAGATCCTGCTCAAAACCCAAAGACAGGGTAAGGATTCTGTCCAGCAGCAATTGGACTTGGGCTTTCTCCAGTTTCTTCTCATGGAAACAGCTGAGTGGGATGGTCCTGCAGCTCATAGAGGGGTGACACAGGGCAGCTGAGAACAGGACTGGTGGGCAGAGTTGCTCTGCTCAGTCTTCATCAATTGACACTGTAAGCCTCCTGGAACCCACAGGATTTTCCTAGGAAGGCACAGGAAATGTCAGGGAGTTCCACCATCCTTTACCTCTTCAAAAATTAAGATTACAGGGGCAACTGAGATAATATACACAAAATCCCCCCAGCTCTGCTTTGCATTCAGATGAGGTGTTTGCAACAGCACTGCAAATCTAATGGATGTGATAAGTGGAATGAACTCGAGTTTCCTTCCATGTTCCTGCTTCCAGCAGGAAGGACTCCTCTGGAGCCCAAAGAAGCCCCTGCTCCCAGTGCCACTCTTAGACAGCACCAGCCACAGCTCAAGCAAGAGAGCTGCAGAAAGGTTTTCCTGTAAAGAGAGAGGCTCAGGCTGGGGGTACTCTAAGACCTAGATGGTTTTCTAGGTTTTCCTCTAAGTCTGTTCTAAACTTTTTCTGCCTTCTCCTCTTCAACAGACAGCTGTGTCCAAATTCATAAAATGCCCAACAGCAGCTCTGTGAGTGAGTTCCTACTGCTGGCATTTGCAGACACGCGGGAGCTGCAGCTCCTGCACTTTGCGCTCTTCCTGGGCATCTACCTGGCTGCCCTCCTGGGCAATGGCCTCATCCTCTCCACCATAGCCTGTGACCACCGCCTCCACACCCCCATGTACTTCTTCCTCCTCAACCTCGCCCTCCTTGACCTGGGATCCATCTCCACCATTGTACCCAAAGCCATGGCTAATTCCCTCTGGGACACCAGGGCCATCACCTATCAAGGGTGTGCTGCCCAGATCTTCTTTTTTGTCTTCTTGATTGGAGCAGAATATTGTTTTCTCACCATTATGGCCTATGACCGCTACATTGCCATCTGCAAACCCCTGCACTACGGGAGTCTCCTGGGCAGAAGAGCTTGTGCCCAGATGGCAGCAGCTGCCTGGGGCAGTGGCTTTCTCAATTCTTTGCTCCACACTGCCAATACATTTTCACTGCCACTGTGCCAAATTAATGTACTGGACCGGTTCTTCTGTGAAATCCCTGAGATCCTCAAGCTCTCTTGCTCAGATGCCTATGTCACAGAGTTTGGGTTTCTTGTTATGACTGTCTGTTTAGCCTTTGGTTGTTTTGTTTTTATTGTGTTGTCCTATGTGCAGATATTCAGGGTTGTGCTGAGGATGCCCTCTGAGCAGGGAAGGCAGAAAGCCTTTTCCACATGCCTGCCTCACCTGGCCGTAGTGTCCCTCTTTCTCAGCACCATCATGTTTGCCTACCTGAAAACCACCTCCATTTCCTCCCCATCCCTGGATTTGGTGGTAGCAGTTCTTTATTCAGTGGTGCCTCCAGCAGTAAACCCCCTCATCTACAGCATGAGGAACAAGGAGCTCAAGGATGCGTTGTGGAAACTCTTTGGAAAATTGTTTCTCCAGCATCAGTAAGGGGACAATTATTTTAAGAGGACTCACATGACTCTCAGAAAATAGTACAGCAAACTGTTGTTGCTCTTTCTCCTCAGTAATATTTTCTAAAAAGTGTGATAATATTATCTTTTAAATAATAATATTAAAGGGAATTCTTATCTACTCATCTGTTGATTATTATATTTGTTTTAATTTAATCCTCTTATGTACCTATAGACCTAGGCTTCCACTTTAGATAAAGACAATAAGAATGCCATCAGAAATTCATTCAGAAACTCATTGTTTTCAGCTACTGTCTCTTTCCATCTCCTCTGGAGCTGATGGAGTATCCCAAGCACACAGGAGGGGCTGAGGGCCAGGAGGCCAGCTACCACATGGAGGAGAAGCCCCGGTGGCCCTTGGGGCTGCCCCTTACTGCCCACTGGGCTCTGCCTCTCTGCTGCCTTCAGGTCGGGGCTGCTGCTTCCCTGGAGTCATGGCCATGGCCAGCAGCAGGACGTGGCCTTTTCACTGCTGCTTTCTTGACTTCCACATTGTTCCCTTGTGCTCTTGTGTCTGGTTTAGTCCTGAGGTCTCACATGCCTTGATGACAGTCCTGTTGTCTCTGCAGTGACATCCCTGTGGCTGCAGGCAGCAGAAGGCACTGTGCAGTCCTGTGTGATGGCTGGCTTCACTGCGAGCAACACAGAAACAAATGGGGCTGCTCAGGGCAAACCCAGAAGCCTGGACACCTCTTCCAGTGCTGCTGTCAGGAATACAGCCAAGGGGTTGCTCCCTGCCCTTCTGTTTGCTGGGCTTCTTCATGGATTGAAGGACATAGGATAAAAATCCCAGGGTGGTCTGTGAGGAACCAAGGACTTGACCAAGACCTCCCTTTATGGCGGTACTTGTCCAAGCAGACAACAACGGGTCTTGGACTGATCTGCATGGGACTGAACCCCCTGCAGTAGGGATGATGGCTAATACCAGCCTGGAGAGGAATCAGGAGCTGCCAGGAGATTTCAGGGGAACAACAAGCTCATTGCATCATGATTAGAAAACCTCATAAAATGAGTGACCTTTCAAGGCTGCTTCTGGTAAGGTCAATCTGAGGAGTCCATGGGCTGCAAGGTGTGGTAACCAACACTGCTTTTGCCACATATTAAAAATGCAGCACAACAGATGCTATCACAGAGACACCACAGAGTCTGAAGCAAGTAATTCCGTCCTAGCCATAGCCAGTACAGGGCAACATGATGGACAAGAAGGATCCCTTTTTTGTTCTGGGAGTAGCCAGGAAGGTGCTAATAAGGACCAAGAAAATTCAGGAAGCTCAAAGGTCCTTCAGAAGGGTCACTGAGTGCCACCTGAGAGGCAGCACTGGGCAGTGAGAAGGGCCAGGAGAAAGACTTATGTGAAGGCTGTAAGGCTGTAAGAAACAAGGAAATGTCACTGCCATTGGCCCAGGGTTGCAACAAATCACTTTCCAGAGTTCTTCCTCAGGGCTGTGTGAGCCTGATAGACAGCAGTGAATGTGGCCCACAGAACGTGAGCCTGTCCAAGGTGGACTGACCAGAGCTCAAGTGCTCAATCTGGTACCAACAGGCAGAGGAGAACTCTGCAGGCCCAGGGCATGCAGCATCCCCAGCAAAGGAGTGTGGTGAGTGATTCCTTGCAGCTCTGGGACAATGGCAGTGACCCCATGAGCTGGGTCTGCCTCCCAGCCTGCCCAGCACGGCCCTGCAGAGTGCCCCCATGCCCCGGGCACCACAGCCCCCTCGCTCTGCAGAGCAGAACCTCTGGTTGTCATGTCAGAGATTTCAGCTTTTGATTCAACTCATACCTCAAAGCTGCTTTCAGTTTTCTCCATAGGTGCGGCCACTAACTCCAAGATGCCTGAAGGGAGGTAAATCCTGCATGAAGGCCTGCGAAATGTTACCCTGGATCCATAGGAGTCATTCCGGAACTAAAACTTGTAGATAGGATGTACACTTTTGTGGTGATGCAGAGCTGATGGGTACATTGTGCAGGGTGCTCCTACAGAACTTTGTGCCCTTTTCCCTACTGACTACAACATCACTTCTGTCTCAGGAATGAAATAGCCGACAGGTGAGACAGATACTCTGGTATCATAAAAGCTATCAGAAAGCTGATTCCAATAAGATAACCAATATGAGGATGACAGGAGAAGCCTGGCCAACAGAGAAGTGAGATTTGGGGGAGGGAAGAGGAACTTGGAAAGTAGAAATTAATGACTTTGTAGAGGTAAGAGGTTTCACGTAATGTTGATGATGCTTTAAAACTGACTTTAAACAGTCATGTAAAGCCCTTACCCTATTTTGACCAGTAACCCTAATCCCTAAACCTGAATGTTACTCCAACACCTTGACAGAAATCCACTATTGTAAAGCCTGACCTCAAAGTATCTTTTGAAACAAAACTCAGCCCATAACCCCTTTCCCTTACCTTTACTCTCTTGCTCACACTAATCCCTTCCTTTAATACTGGCATTAAAATGCTTTATTTAACCCTAGACAACTTCTTGGCAGACCTAAAGAAAACCCTAAACCACAAAGCTTGTCCATACCCCAGCCACAGACCTGACACCCTATACAGAACACCAAATCCTCCCAAAAAAAGTTTGCTTAATCTCTAACCCAGAAAGCCCTGGTCAGATTCTGGGCCAAAAAGGGGGTGCTTTGTAGGAATGGTATTAGGAGGTTGGTGGTGCCTCAGAAATTCCTAATCCATTCCTAAGAGAATGTCTGTAAAGTGGGTTGTGAGTTGAGCTCTTTCTGAAGTAGCCAACAGATCATCCCTTGACTCCTGGCTGGGATCAGTGCCATTAGGCTCACATCTGCCAGTGTCTGTGATAGGGCAGCAGCAGGCACCTGCTTTGCACATAGTTTGTGAGATCAACTCTTCCTAAGTACCTGGTAGACCCCATAAAGGAAGAGGTCTTGGGCAGGAGTTGGCATGTCAGAGGTGTCAGCATTTCCCTGAAGTTATCCTTCAGGGCTGCTTTCTGTTTTCTACACAGAGGGAGCTACTGCCTCCAATACTCCTGGTGGAAACTGAAGCATGCATGAGGGCCTGGGAAGTTATCCTGGATCTATATGGGCCATTCTGGAAGCCAGTGCTGTAGGCAGGAAATGCACTTTTGTGGTGGTGCAGAGCTGCTGAGCACAGCTGCTCCAGAAAGGTGACTAATAAGCTGCACCCAATAAGATGACTGATATGGGGAGGTCAGGAAAAGCCTGCACAGGAACAATATGAGATTTGGGAGAGGAAAGAGGAGCTTGGCCAGCAGAAATTAAAGATTCTGTAGAGCTAAGAGGGTTCAGGTAATGTTGATTCTGCTCTAACAATGACTTAAGACAGTCATGTCAGGCCTTTACACTATTGTAACCAGTATCTTTAATCCCTAAACCTAAATGTTACTCCACATCCTGACAGGGATCCACTACTCCAATGCCTGAACTCAAAGCATCCATTTAAGACAAAGATCAGCCCACAGCCCTTTTCTCTTACTTTATTGCTCACCCTAATCCCTGACCTTTATCCCTAGCATTAAAGTGCTCTATTTAACCCTAGATAACTATCTGACAGACCTAAAAAAAATTAAAAAAATAAAAAAATAAACCACAGAGCTTGCTATTACCCTAAGCACAGACCTAACACACCAAACAGAACACCAAACCCTCCCACTAAATCTTTATTTAATCCTTAACCCAGAAATATGAGACCTAGTCCCTAATCCCATGTATGAACATCTAACACATAAGGCCCACTTACTGTTCATTAACCTCCTCACCTTCAGACCCTCTCCTAAAACTTAACTTTAGGACATTGCACCCTTGGGGCAGGGCAGGAATCATGACGTGTCTGTGCAGTCACATGGCATTCAAAGATGAATTTGAGGGGCCATGGATCTCATCAGCTTGTCGGCCACAAGGAGGAGATGGATGGGAATGCTCTGATGAGCTCATCTCTGCCTCAGGAGCTCCTGCACCAGCAGGAGGAATGTGACTGTGGAAGGAAATATGAGGTCAATTCTGTCTCTGCAGCTGATAGGGCAGCAGCAGGAACATGTCACAGAAAGGGACTGTGAGGTCACTTCTGTCTGAAGTAGCTGGCAGGTCACCCTTGGCTTAGACCTGGGATCTGTACTTTTTGGGCTGACATCTACCAGTGGCCCTGGTAGGCCAGAAGAAGGCACCTGGTTGGCATGAGGACTGTGGGATCCCCTCCGCCTACATACCCAGGAGGACCCACACAGAAAGAAGGCCCCCACATGGCTTGTCCGGTCCCTTCTGCTTGAGTCCATGACTGGACAGCAGGAGGCACAAGGCTTGGGTGTGTCTAGCCAAGAAGCTGCAAGGCCAGCAGCAGGCCCATGGCTTGGAAGATGCTGGTGAGGTGACTTCTGTCTGGTTGGCTGACAGGTGGCAAGAAGGGTGGTGGGTTGGAATGCCTGCTTCATGAGTGGCTTCCACCCTGATGGAGCTTTCTTTGGTAGTAGAAAATAACAGGAGAGAAAAACTGCCACAAATTGGACCATGGAAGGTTGGCAGTGGCCATGAGGAGGAAGAAATGTCCCTCAAAGGGTAGTGGTATGTTGCCAGAGGTCACCCAAAGAGTGTCTATGATCAGACCATAGCTCTGTGTTTGAAGGAACAGCTGGTGAAGGTTGATGAGACATCATGGTGAAATCACAACAATATCAGGATGAGAGCAAGGTGGTGAACAGAGATCGGTGTCTGCAGACTTCAAGGAAATAGGGCAAAGTGTTGGACAGCACAGGAAAGTCTGGAGAGGACAATGAAGTGGGTGCTGGCTAGCCCCTTGGCTAGATCTTATGAGAGGATATACAGTCATTGCTATGAAGCCTCATTGCTTTTTCCTGACCCTGTGCAGAAGCAGAGAGGTGTCATACCATTGCTCTTCCTGTGACGTCACACTGCCCACCACATCCCACAGTCCCTAGGAAGAGCCCTGAGCCAGACATGGGGGTGCAGGATCTTCTCTCCCAGTGGCTGGGGTCAGAATTGTCCCTTTTACTTCACCAAAACCAACCAAGACTTTTCTCAGCATAGTGCCTTCACCTCTCTGTAATCATGGCCTCCAATTAGCTGCCCTAACAAGTCTCTGGTGAGGCTTTCTTAGTAGCAGCCCTCAGTGGGGCCCAATAATACTCCAAGTCACTTCAAATTTTCCTTCTGACTTTACTGTCTTACACAGTTGCATCATTCTCCTCTCAGTACCTGAGTTCATAGCCTCTGCACCAAAATGCACCATGGAACTTATTAAAATGCAGAAACTCCTAAGGAGCCATATCTCTCCCACAGTTTTCTTCAAGTCTTCAAGACTTGTACAGCTAATTGGAGAGCTTTCGCTGTGTAGTTAAGGAGCATGATTTCAGAGAGTAGCTATTGGAACTATTTCTCATTTTAAAGGGTGGTTTTTTTGTGTTTCAGTTCAGATCATCATTCTCCAATTGACAGTGATCCAGGGCTACTACTAAGGATCTATGCATAGGGAGCAAAAGCAGACTGTTGAGGTCTGACACTGTGTGGACAACCTTGCTCCTCAGCACCCTAGCCCTGCCATTTCTCTCATTGGCCACCTGGTCCTTGCATCACTTTTTCTTACACCAGACAGAAGTCTTTAACTTTATGTTACAGCTCCTTTGCACCAGCTCCCACCTGCTTTCCTTAGAAACCTGTCTACACTAAGGTGCAGAAGGGTTTTTCCTACTTCAAACGAAAGAACATGAAATCATGCTGCAATTTTCCAAAAAAAAAAAAAAAAAAAAAAAAAAAAAAAAAAAAAAAAA
>NW_023305679.1:120436-125402 GCF_011077185.1 Oxyura jamaicensis
TTTTCCTTCTCACTTTACTTTCTCAGGTGGTTACATCATTCTCCTCTCAGTACATGAGCTTCATAGCCTCAGCACCAAAATACACCATGGAACTCATTAAAATGTAGAAACTCCTAACATCTCCTCTACAGTTTTGTTCAAGATTTCAAGACTAGTACAGCTAATTGGAGAGTATTCATGGTGTAGTTACGGAGGAAGATTTGAAAAAACGCCTAATAAAAATGTTTTTTCAGGTTAAAGGATATGTTTAGTTGAATATTTTTTTGAAGTACTATTCTCTAATTGATATTGATCCAGGGTGTCTCCTTCGGAGACCTGCATAGGGAGGAAAAGCAGACTAACGAGGTCTGACACTGCATGGACAACCTTGCTCCTCACCACCCTAGCAGTGCCATTTCTCCCATTGGCCACTTGGCTTTTGCTTCTCATTTCCTTACACCAGACTTCACTCAAGTCTGCAGCAGGATTGTAACCCCTTTGCACCAGCTCCTATCTTTCCTTAGAGACTGGGCTGCACACAAGTGCAGAAGGGTTTTTCCTATTCCCAACTAAAGAACATGAATACATCATACAGCAATTAAAAAAAAAAAAAAAAAAAAAAAAAAAAAAAAGCTCCTTATCTTGTGTGCCTCCTGTGATGTTTACCCTCCCAAAACAATGACTGTACAAGAGGCATTTTATACTCATAGATAGCAAATTAAAAATAATAGTGCTATTATTGATCCATATCATATGAATTCAATGAGAAATGATGAGATGCTTTCTAAGGAAACAGTTAGAGAGACTACTAATAGATGGGCAAGCTGGGCTGCTTCTGCCTGAAGCTCAAAGTAGCAACTGTTTTGGTGAGAGTAGTCTTCATGATCAAAGAGTAAGGGGAGAGCAAACGATGAGAACCATTGTGTCCTGGTTTCAGCTACGATATAGTGGACTGTTAACCCGGCCGGCAGCTAAGCACCACACAGCCATTCGCTCACCTCTGGTATGGGAGAGAGAAACATGAAAATTAAGCCTGTGGATTGAGATAGAGACACTTTAGTGGGACAGAAAATAATAATAATAATAATAATAATGTGTATGAAACATGTGATGTACAGTGCAGTTGCTCACCACCAGCTGACCGATGCCCAGCCTACCCCCAGGCAACCCGCCCCCCCCACCCCAGGTAGCCACCTCAGTATATTGTTTAGCGTGACATCAGGTGGTATGGAATACCCCTTTGGCCGGTTTGGGTCAGATGTCCTGGGTCTGTCCCCTCCCAGCTCCTGCTGCACCCCCAGCCTGTCCCCTGGCAGGACAGAGCGAGAAGCTGAAAAGTCCTTGGCTTAGTGTAAGCACTGCTCTGCAACAAGTAAAACATCAGTGTGTTATCAACATTCTTCTCATCCTAAATCAAAAACACAACACCCTACCAGCTACTGGGAGGAAAATTAACTCTATCCCAGCTGAAACCAGGACGTTCAATCACCCCTAATTCCATACCTTTTATGTCATGCTCAGGTTACACCCTTTCCAGTACATTCCAGTTAATCACCATTTTCATCTCTGGTATATAGAATATACACTGAGTTTGCCTAGTCCATGACCGACTTCGGGCTCCATGTATCACAGCAGTCTTTCAGGGCAGAAGAGATGGTGTGTGATGTTGAAGCCCATTCTCATTCCATCACATCTTTGTGCTTGTCCAATTCTATCAAAATTAATTCATTATTATCCGTGTTGTTGTTACTGTGATGCCATTAATAGGACATTGACATACAGCAATCATGGTAGTGATGACATACAGTATTATATAATAATTAACATAATACAATTCAACTCATGGGCTATTCTTACCCAGTATTAAATCCCCTTGAGGTACACACCGGACCTCCCCATTCTTTTGCATTACCCACCAAGTGCATCCAGGTCCTTGAGCAAAAGCAATCCCACGAATGGGTTTGCCTTTTCCTGAGGCAGGAGTAGACAAGTTTTACCCAGCATGTTTCTTACATGCACTACAGGAACTTTATCCCCTTCTGCAGTATGTAACAGGTTTGATTGGGCAGGTCCAGCTCAGTTGGCATATCACCTAGTATTGACTAACCAGGTGGCCTTTGCCAAATGTGTGTCTCAATTTTTGAATGTCCTAGCACCCATTGCTTTCAGTGTAGTCTTTAACAGCCCATTGTATCTCTCAGCTTTCCCAGAGGCTGGTGCGTGATAGGGGATGTGACACACCCACTCAATACCATGCTCTTTGGCCCAAGTGTCTAGAAGGTTGTTTCATAAATGAGTCCCATTGTCTGACTCAATTCTTTCTGGGGTGCCATGTTGCCATAGGACTTGCTTTTCAAGGCCCAGGATAGTGTTCTGGGCAGTGGCATGGGGCACAGGATATGTTTCCAGCCATCCAGTGGTTGCTTCCACCATTGTAAGTACGTGGCGCTTGCCTTTGCGGGTTTGAGGGAGTGTGATGTAATCAATCTGCCAGGCCTCTCCACATTTATATTTCAGCCATTGTTCTCCATACCAAAGAGGCTTTGACCATTTGGCTTGCTTGATTGCAGCACATGTTTCACGATCATGAATAACCTGTGCTATAGTGTCCATGGTCAGGTCTACCCCTCAATCACGACCCATCTGTATGTTGTATCTCTACCTTGATGTCCTAAGGTGTCATGGGTGCATTGAGCTAGAAGTATTTCACCCTTATGTTGCCAGTCCAGGTTCACCTCAGCTACTTCAGTCTTAGCAGCCTGATCCACCTGCTGGTTGTTTTGATGTTCTTCAGTAGTCCGATTCTTGGGCACATGAGCATCTACATGGCATAATTTTACAACCAGCTTCTTTACCCGGGCAGCAATATCTTGCCACAATGCAGCAGCCCAAATGGATTTGCCACTGCACTGCCAATTGTTCTGCTTCCATTGCTGTAACCTCCTCCACAGGGTGTTTGCTACCATCCCTGAATCAGTATAGAGATAGAGAACTGGCCACTTTCCCATTCAGCAATATCTAAAGCCAGCTGGATGGCTTTCACTTCTGCAAACTGACTCAATTCACCTCCTCCCTCAGCAACTTCTGCAATTCATCGTGTAGGACTCCTTGCAGCAGCCTTCCACCTTTGATGCTTTCCTACAACACGACAGGACCCATCAGTGAACAGGACTTATTTCTTCTCATTTTCTGGTAGCTTGTGGGGCTTCTTCATCACGGGCCACCTCCTCCTCCAGTGATATCCCAAAATATTTGCCTTCTGGCCAGTCCATGACCACTTCCAGGATTCCTGGGCGACTGGGGTTTCCCATACGAGCCCACTGAGTAATCAGTGCAACCCACTTGTTCCAAGTAGCATCAGCTGCATGATGTGTAGAGGGGACCCTTCCTTTGAACATCCAGCCCAGTACTGGCAGTCGGGGTGCCATGAGGACCTGCACTTCAGTACCAATCACTTCCAAAGCAGATTGAACTCCTTTATATGCCGCCAATATCTCCTTTTTGGTTGGAGTGTAGCAGGCCTCAGAACCTCTGTATCCCCGACTCCAAAACCCTAGGGGTCAACCTCGAGTTTCCCCAGGTTCTTTCTGGCAGAGGCTCCAGGTGGGGCCATTCTCCCCAGCTGCGGTGTAGAGCACATTCTTTACATCTGGTCCTGTTTGGACTGGGCCAAGGGCTACTGCATGACCTATTTCCTGCTTAATTTTTTCAAAGGCTTGTCGTTGCTCAGGGCCCCATTCAAAATCATTCTTCTTACAGGTTACTTGGTAGAGTGGGTTTACAATCAGACTGTAATTTGGAATGTGCATTCTCCAAAACCCCACGACACCTAGGAAAGTTTGTGTTCCTTTTTTGCTAGTTGGTGGAGACATAGCTGTTATTTTGTTGATCACATCCATTGGGATTTGACGACGTCCATCTTGCCATTTGATTCCTAAAAACTGGATCTCTCGTGCAGGTCCTTTGACTTTATTTTGTTTTATGGCAAAACCGGCCTTCAGAAGGATTTGGACTATTTTCTTCCCTTTCTCAAAAACTTCCTTTGCTGTGTCACCCCACACAATGATGTCATCGATGTATTGCAGGTGTTCAGGAGCTTCCCCCTGCTCCAGCGCAGACTGGATCAATCTATAGCAAGGGGTAGGGCTGTGTTTCCACCCTTGGGGCAGCTGATTCCAAGTATATTGGACACCCCTCCAAGTGAAGGCAAACTGTGGCCTGTACTCTGCTGCTAGAGGGATGGAGAAAAATGCATTAGCGATATCAATTGTGGCATACCACTTGGCTGCCTTCGATTCCAGTTCATACTGGGATTGGAACAACCGCTGGGCCTGTCACAGGAGGTGGAATGACCACTGGGCCCATCACAGGGGTTGGAGTGGCTGCAGGGTTTGGAGTGACCACAGAGGCTGGAGAGGTCACAGGTGCTGGAGAGGCCATATGAGCTGGAGGGGCCGCAGGGGCTGGAGTGGCTGCAGGGGCTGGAGTGACCGCAGGGTCTATCATAGGAGATGGAGTGGCTGCAGGTTTTGGAGTGGTCATTGGGTCTGTCACAGGACTTGGAGTGGCTGCAGGGTCTTTCACTAGGTTTATAGTGGCATAGATTACAGCTCAATAGGCATAGGTTAGACCCCAGCACTTTGCAGTGATTTTTTGTCTCTTTGGAATTGCCAGCGTGATGACACCCCTTTTTCAAGCATTCTACCAGTGTTTTAGGATTTTGTATTTTTTCAGGGGTGAATTTCCAAAGCACTGGAGGTGCCCACTGCTCTAGATGGCTGCCCATATCTTCCCACATTCCCTGCCACTCATAACCATCCCACCTAAGGACAGATCTCTAGATGGCATTCCTAAGTAGTTGTTTAACCTTAAACAAAACCTGAAGTGCATTCAGGAGACATAACAATAACAACACGCTGGTCTGAACATCCCAAGGATATTCAAAATCTTGAAGAACTTTCATAACTAACTCAGAGGAGAAGGGGGG
>NW_023305679.1:125502-127518 GCF_011077185.1 Oxyura jamaicensis
GAGAAAGGGAGATTGAACAAATAGGAAAAAATATCTCCTTCTGTCACCTCCACAGTTTGGCTCCCTAAAGAAAAAAAGTAATAGGTAAGAGGTAGAAGGCAATATTTTTAATAGTTTCTGAGATATGGTTTCCAAAGTATAGAGTCGACGACAGTGCTGAGTACAAATACCAGGTTAGAGTCATGACCAGCAATTTTATCATATCATAAGCCAGAGTTACACCACACAGTAACATAATGATCTAAACCAGTCTCTGGAAAGGATACACAGCATGACAGGGAACACATACAGTAAGTAACATGCTATAAAATTCAATTTGGAAAACAGGCACAGCAGATCTGAGATCAAAGCACTTGCCATTGTGACTAGGAATTATTAAGCAGGTCTAATACTTATGCTAATTTTGGTTCAAACACACTCTGGTCAGATCTGTAGTTATCTCAACCCTTCAAGAGCATGTTGGGAACCAAAAGGACTGTTGTAGTTTAACCCGGATGGCAGCTAAACACCACACAGCCCCTTGCTCACCCTCCTCCCTCCCTCTCTGGAATGGGGGAGAGAAACAGGAAAATTAAGCCTGTGGATTGAGACAGAGACAGTTTAGTAGGACAGAAAAAAATATATATATAATAATGATAAGAGTAATACTACTAATAATGTGTACAAAAAAAGTGATGCACTATGCAATTGCTCACCACCCGCTGACCGATGCCCAGCCTATCTCCAAGCAGCCAGTCCCCCGCTCCCAGCTAGCCACCCTATATATTGGTTAGCATGACATCAGAATGTATAGAATACCCCTTTGGCCAATTTGGGTCAGCTGTCCTGGGTCTGTCCCCTCACAGCTCTTGCTGCACCCCCAGCCTGTCCCCTGGTAGGACAAAGGGAGAGGCCGAAAAGTCCTTGGCTTGGTGTAAGCACTGCTCTGCAACAATTAAAACATCAGTGTGTTATCACCATTCTTCTCATCCTAATCCAAAACATAGCACCCTACCAGCTACCAGGAGGAAAATTAACTCTATCTGAGCTGAAACCAGGACAAATGCTGTACCTACAAGTCACAATTTGCCTGAGATTCACTTGAGTTAAACTAGAAAAGAGAGATAGACAGTTCATTACTAAGTAAATTTTACAACTAGGATCATTTTCTTCAGTGTGGCTTTCAGCTCCTGGTTCCTCATGCTGTAGATGAGGGGGTTCACTACTGCAGGCACCACTGAGTACAGAACTGCCACCATCAGGTCTAAAGATGGGGAGGAGATGGAGGGGGGCTTCAGGCAGGCAAATATGGCAGTGCTGACAAACAGGGAGACCACAGACAAGTGAGGGAGGCAGGTCGAAAAGGCTTTGTGCTGGCCCTGCTCAAAGGGCATCCTCAGAACAGCTCTGAAGATCTGCACATAGGACACCACAATAAAAAAAAAGCAACCAAAGACTAAAGATATATTAAACACAACTGCCCCAACTTCCCTGAGGTAGGCATCTGAACAGGAGAGCTTGAGGATCTGGGGGATTTCACAGAAGAACTGGTCCACTGCATTGCCTTGGCAGAGGGGCAGGGAAAATGTGTTGGTTGTGTGCAGGGCAGCATTGAGAAAGCCACTGCCCCAGGCAGCTGCTGCCATCTGGGCACAAGCTCTGCTGCCCAGCAGGCTCCCGTAGTGCAGGGGCTTGCAGATGGCAACATAGCGGTCGTAGGACATGATGGTGAGGAGGGAAAACTCAGCTTTAAACAAGAAAGCAATGGAAAAGATTTGGGCAGCACATCCTTGATAGGAGATGGCCCTGGTGTCCCAGAGGGAATTGGCCATGGCTTTGGGGAGAGTGGTAGAGATGCAGCCCAGGTCGAGGAGGGCAAGGTTGAGGAGGAAGAAGTACATGGGGGTGTGGAAGCGGTGGTCACAAGCTACGTCGGTGAGGATGAGGCCGTTGCCCAGGAGGGCAGCCAGGTAGATGCCCAGGAAGAGTGCAGGAGCTGCAGCTCCCGCGTGTCTGCGAATGCCAGCAGGAGGAACT
>NW_023305679.1:127618-172334 GCF_011077185.1 Oxyura jamaicensis
AAAAAAAAAAAAAAAAATACAAAAAAAAAATATTAATAAATCAGAAGACTTATATGAGAAAACCTTTTTCTGTTTCTCAGTTTATCCAGTGTAATGACTATCCTCTGTCAGGATTACATTTGGCCGTTCCCTTTCAGGAGCCCTTACTGATGCTGCCTGAGCATATCCCTGTGAACAGGGGCTTCCACTGTGAGCAACACATGAGACAGTGATTTAATGGTTCATATTCATGATTTAATGGTTCATATTCAGCGCGAATAAGCATTAAGTGTGCTGCTTCTACGCGGCTTTTTACAATTGCAATTACCTTATTAAAAATACATGGTCCAAAAGTTAACACTATTATTAACAGCAGTAAAGGTCCTGCTATAGTTGACAACAAGGTAGTAAGCCAAGGTGAATAAGTAAACTAAGATTCATACCAATTTTGCCTAGCTTCATTTTCTCTCTTTCTTTTCCAAATGGTAATTTGCCACCGTAT
The DNA here is from genome assembly GCF_011077185.1 of Oxyura jamaicensis. Taxonomy (NCBI): domain Eukaryota; kingdom Metazoa; phylum Chordata; class Aves; order Anseriformes; family Anatidae; genus Oxyura; species Oxyura jamaicensis. The sequence continues at coordinate 128,100 of NW_023305679.1, forward strand.
GCTGATCATATACATATTCTTCAGAGTGATATAAGATTCTTGGTATAATTATTACCTGTACACAAAAATCATGAGACGCGTTGAAAAGTTTTAGCGACAGATAAGGAGTTACACCTACAGACAAACAAACCCACCTAGTGTTGTTAGCTGGGATTAACCATTCGGCTGATTGTTTTCCGATACTGTAGTCATTTTACAGGCTGGATTCTCTGAACACTTCCTGATAATACCTTATTTGTTCCTACTGCCTGGGGTCTATTGGCATCCTCCCTTTTTATCAGTATGAGACCCCCCTTTTCTTGGAAGTTCAGAAAAGTCACTTTACCACTGTTGCCCAGGCGCATGGCCTTTTCCAATTTGACCCAATTTTGGTTTGGGGGTATTTTGGGGGTTAGTCTGGAGACAAAGATCGCGTTAAGTTATTTGAATGATGTTAGCATATAAGTTCTTGGCAATAATTTTTCAAATTAGATCTATCCTTTTTTGTTATATACAGGCTTACCTTCAAGGGGAATCTGCCTGTCTGGAGCCAGGGCTCCCTCAGTTGCTACCTCATTTTTTGCTGCTTCTTTTGCTTCTCTGTCCTCCAGATCATGTCCTTCCACCAATTCTGAGCTCACCTTCTGGTGTGCCTTCTTGGTATTTCAAGAACCTTTGTAGGGAAAGCCAGTGACCGCCTTTCACTTCCAGCACCGCAGACACTGTGTGAGACACTAGCACAGTTATTTTCTGGCCCAAGGTGAACTTGCGTGCCTCCTGGATATTTAGCACCATTGCTGCAACAGCTCTGAGGCATCCTGGCCATCCCTTGGCAGCAGCATCCAGCTGCTTAGAAAAATAAGCAACTGTCCTTCGATATGGGCCCAGGTCCTGTGCTAGTATTCCCAGGGCAATCCCCGTCCAGGCCACACATGCTGCTTCTGTCTGGGTGGCTATGAGGAGGTCGTCTACATACCGCAACAGCCTTCCTTCTCCTGATGGGGCTTCCCGGGTCTCCAAGTCCTTTCAAGTAGTTCTCCGAACAAGGTGGGTGAGTTCTGAAATTCCTGAGGCAACCTTGTCCATGTGAGCTGTGTTTTGCGCCCACTCTTAGGGCCTGTCCAATCAAATGCAAAGATTTTCTGTCTGGCTTCATGGAGAGGGAGGCAAAAGAAGGCATCCTTCAGGTCTAAAACAGTAAACCAAGTTAGTTCTGGTGTTAAGCATTTTAATCAATTATCAGGCTAATTCCTTCTCTGTCTTCCTTTTCAAGGGGTACTGTTTAATTCTGCCTGGCTGTTTTCCTTCCTTAAGTTTAATTTGTATTGGAAGTGCATTTTTTTATTTTTATTATTATTATTATTTTATCTTTTTTGCCTTCCCTGGTACATCCAGAAAACACTTGACTTAGGATTTCCTCACTAATTTCCTCTTTGGTCTTAATAGCTGTCAGTATCAAACTCAACACTTCCACATATCTTTGATCATTTATCTCCAGAATAATCTCCCCATTTTTAAATGAAATGGTTGCTTGTAATCTTTCCAATAAATCTCTCCCTAGGAGTGACTCTGGGAGTTGGGCATGTATAGGAACTTGTGAACGCCCCACCGTTTCCCATATTTATATTTCAATGGTTTGCAGAAATACGCTATTTCAGATTGGCCAGTTGCCCACTTCACTACAATGTAATCATTCCCCACTGATCTGCATGTTTAATTGAGGAAGATAAAAGTCCTCTCTCCTTCCAAATTGCCCCGTGTACATGCACTACACCAAAGGTGTATTTCAAATCTGTCCAAATGTTTGCCAGCTCAAGAGCTCTTATCAAGGTGATGATTTCCACCTTTTGGGCTGATGTTTGTTACCGCATATCCTGTGAAGCAAAATCCCCAGCAGACGAAGCTGCTGCCATCTATGTACCAATCCTCCACATCTTCTAGGGGTGTTTCCTAGAAGTCTGGTCAGCTGGAGTATACCGTGTTCATGGTCTTGATGAAAGATCTGGTGATCTGGAAACAGTTACTGAGGAAAGAGGCTAGGTTCATAGTATTAGTGCCGAAAAAAAATAATATTAGTAAACGAATAGTCCATTATACACATTCCTCTTCTTCTTCAGTAGCTATCATTTGTGTATTGCAACAGTGTCCCCTTTTCCCGAAGGGGTCTGTCAAACTTCAAGATCACAGGCTAGCTGTTTCCTGAATATGGTGGGATTATTTTTGAACCCCTGTGGTAACACTGTCCAAGTAATCTGAGTTTTCCATCCTCTATTAGGATTTTCCCATTCAAAGGCAAAGAGTTTTTGTTTTTCATTTGCCACGGGCAGGCAGAAAAAGGCATCCTTTAAATCTAGTACCATGAACCAAACTTGACTATTTTTCTAATTTTGTAATTCCAATCATTTTTCCCAATTTAAATTTCCAGCATTGCAAAAAAAAAAAAAAAAAAAAAAAAAAATGCCTTTTCCTGTTAGCCAGTTGTTCCTATTACATTTACAGAGTAATTAACACAGAGAAAGAAGCTCCCTTAACCAACAAAAAATTCAAGGCCCTCTCTTTGTTCCCTAGCTTTATTTCAACCAGTGGACCTGCTAGGGTAAATGCCCCAGGTCCCCATTATTCCTGACTGTTGTGAGTTTATCCTGCAGCCGAAGACAATTTCTTTCTGATATCAGTGGGCTAATTGCCCTAGAAAGAGGCTAGCCAATTGTCTCTGTTTTCTGAAGCCAGGTCCAAATTTTTATTTTTATTTATTTATTTATTTATTTATTTTTCATTGCATTTCAAAAGTTGGTTCAAAAATTCCATAGGGGTTTCTTTTGGATCTTGTAGGAACAAATTCTCAATTCCCAATTTAACCAGATTTCTGTATAGCCGTTCATAATTTCCGGGATGATTAGGGTCTCAGTTGGGGAGGGGGGTCGGTCAGGGGAATGCAATCGTTGAAAGTTCCCTGAGCGATCCCATTGGCAATCTGAGCTCACATGTGAACTCAGGTTGTTTTAAGATTTAACTGCTTTTCTGTTTCCATGACAACTCTTTCGGACCCATCATGGTCCCTCTGCCCCAGAGGGCTCACAACCATGATTTTGAGATCTCAGCCTTGGGTTGAGGCAGAACTATTAACATCCCTACATCCTCTTTCCCTGCTCATTCAACTTCAAACAGCTTTATCAAATACTACATGCCACACCTTTAACACCTTCAGCAACCCTTTTAACACTTCCTTTATCTTTCTCCAGCCTGTACTTTTCTAATGCCAGCACCAAAAGCTCAGTCAGAGGCCAACTTAATTCCATACCTTTTCCCTCCAAGATGCTGAAACAACATAGCAGTATACAACATTTCATCCCATCTTTTCAATTCACACTTTCAAGATACCCCTTTAACACTTACAAAATGCAGCACGTTGGTATCTTTTTACAGCAACACCAAGAAACTATTATTATTACCAAAAATATAGCTAAAATCACAATAACAACAATCAGAGTCAAATTCTGCATTCAATAGGTCAGAAAACCGAAAGAAGTAAAACAGTACCAAATGAACCTTAAAGGCAAACCTTTTGCCAAGGTTCCCAGTGGCAATTAAATGCCACCAACACAGATCCAATGTATACTTAAGGTGCTAGCCACAAAAGTATACACTAACACTACCCTGCAGAAGGTTACCTTCCGACTTATAGGCAGCACCAAATGACCAGTCTACCAAACAAACAAACCAAAATAAAGAATATCATCACTTAGAGAGATGGGGTCCTTGTCAGCCTCCACAGTGATCTGTTGAGTCAAGGAGTCCCTCTGGGAAATCCCGGGGGTACCCCAGGGAGTCCTATTCCCAGCGGGTCCTGCAGCCAGGCAGAGAGGTTGTCCCATCTGGGGTGCCAGATTGATTTAAAGAACGAAGTCAAAATTTCTTCTTAGTGACGAAGTATTCTTTATTGACAGCACTGGATGCACGGGGGATCCTTCCACCTAACGTGCATACCCAAAGTGACAAACTATCTCACAGCAGAACAACGAATATTCAATTAACACCTATACATATTAATTAGCTAAACCCGCCTACTCACGCTTCTTATGCTAATTAGCTTATCAGTCCTTTGTGTTTGCGCAGATTCTTTCAAGAATTGTGGGCAGGGGTCTTCAGGACGTGGGCAGTGGTCTTTGGGAGGAAGGCCGTATGTCTTCCTCATAGTATACTTCTCACCCTTTATCTAGAATGTAGTGATTTTGCAAGTTTGCAATGTCCTTATCAGTCTGAGTTAATTTGTGTCCTTGTTGTCCATCTGTTTCCTGCCTGAGACGGGATGTCTGGCAAGTTTTTGTTACTTAGTTTGACTCCTAATTACTGGCCCTTGAGCACTGGAGTCAATCTCACTATGCAACTCCCCTGAAAATTGGGGATCAGCGGGTTCTGGAAGGGAGAGGGCTGTGGGCATAGGAGTGGTTATATAGGGAGGTGGTGCCACGTCTCCCTTTCCCTCCTTTTTCTTTTAGGAGATACAGATTAGCTCCAGTTTCTGAGTTAATCCAAAGGTGTGCATATTCACTTTACTTTACTCTTTCCCCGCCTAGAAGGGGAATCACTAATCATTTTAATCATTAGTCCCGGTGGACTATCCGGTAAACTCACACTAGAGTTTCCCTTACCCATGGGACCAGAAGGCTTACTTTTCTTCTGTCCCATCTTCCGGAGCACCTTCAAACACACACACACCCCGCTTCCCCCTTTTCGTGGCTCAGTCTCTCGCGGGATGTGGGAACCGCACTACCGAGGGGTCCGCACTCGCCTCGTCCCACTGGACGTCTCACACGGGACGTCTCACATGTCGTGCTCCAGGAAACCCAACCCCAACCGAACGGAACACCAGCCTATACTTACTCAATCCTGAGTCTTTGTTCGGTCTTCGTGCACAAAGATTACTTGGGGTTGTCGGCTTTATTTGCTTGTTGCTAATTTTAGGGTTCGTCGGTGAAGGGTTTGAGTGAAAATCACTCTCAACAGAGGCCGCCGAAATCGGCAGGGCGCCCCCTCCGGAGAGCTTTTCAGTCAAATTGCCTTCATCCGAGTCACGGCACCAAATTTATTATAAATTAGGTCTCAATTAATTGACAGAGAGAGTCATGTCCAATAATGCAAATGATTTTATTAAGTAAGCAGCCAACAAGCAAAACAGCGCTGGGTGGCCGGGGAGTCTCTGCTCCAAAAACAGCGCGTGCCTCACCCTCCCCCAGAATCTTCCTTTTATCGCCTGGTGGTTCCGGTATACGCGGCACATCCTGGTATGTTCTGCGGCTGCACATGCTGTTGCCAGGGGGTTGTCTCGGTCCCTTTGGTGGTCGTGAAGATGAAGGCCATAGTCTTCCTCTGCATTGTGACTCAACTTCTTTTCCCTTATCTGGTCATGTTGGCCCAGCATGAAGCAGGAAGGCAGGATGCTGCGAAACTAGTTAACAACTTATCAAGAAGTGGTTACATGAGCCTTGCAACAGTGATTTTAAGCAGAAGATGAAAGAAGTGGGGGAAGGGGAGGGGTTGGGGGGGGCTCCCTCCTCCTTGTTGGTTTCAAGCGAACCCTTTATGTACTCTTTTGTTACATTAAGTAAGGAATTTCATAATGTCCAGCCAGGCGCTTCACAGTTTCTTATCACCCAGGAACCTTCACTACCCCCACTTTTGGAACAGAACAAAGACAATGAACAAACATTTATTGTATATTACAGGCAGGGGTTGGTCTAGGCTGGGCAGTGCCCGGTAGAGAGCAACAGCAGTGTCGGGGAGCAGTGGGAGCATGCAGGGGAGGGCTCCCAGCAGGGCTTGGTGCTGCAGAGTCAGGGCTGTGTGAAGGGAACCCAGAGCTGCAGGGGCAGGGGAGAGGAGGATGTTCTGAGCCCTTGCTGGCCTGGGCAGAGAAGGAAGGGGGCCCAGGGCATTCATCCTCTCACCACAGCCTGCCAGGACCTGCAGGGCGGTCATGGAGCATCCAGGGCCAGGCTCTACCCCATGGCCACAAGCCCTGCTTGCCCTCCTCCTGCCATGCTCCATGTGGTGGCTGCAGCAGAGGGGACCCCCAACCAGCCCCTGCATGGGGCTCTGACACCCGCCTCGTCCCGGCCCTCTCCAGAACCCTCCTTGCTGCTCTCTGATGCACGCCAGTACCTCCCAGTGTGTGCCGACCAGCACATCTGCTGAGGGCCAGTGCAGCTGCTGCAGGGGCAGAGAGCTCAGCATGGTCCTTGCAGCCCCCTGCCCTGGGCCAGCCTCTCCCCTTGACCTTGGCCCTGGCCTTGTCTCTGCTGGCAGGAGCGTTCTTGGCATGTGCTTCCTGGCCTCCACTTGACTGTGCACAGCTACTGCCCACTCAGGCTGCTGGCACAGACTTGTCCTCACCAGCAGCACCACTCCTTGGACTGCTTCTCCCTGCCTCCCTCACCCCACTGCCTTGACTCCCTGTTTGTGCTGGGCCCCACCTTCTACACCCAAATGTGTCTCTTGGCTGTCACCTCTCTCTCCCATCCCCTGTGGGAATACTGAGCCCAGGTCGTACGCGTTACCATTAGGTATTGTAGTAGTTGTGTAATCCAGATTGGTGATGGCATAAAAAGACAGTACCTTCACCAGTGATTTTCATCCTTCTTCATGTTAGGCCACAACTCAATGTCCTTCACCCTCCTTTGTCTCACAGATGAACTGGATTAGGTCTCCTTGAGTAGTCTGAGGCACAGTGCAATGCTTTTTGCCTTCTGTCCCTACAGCACAATATGCATGACTTTCCCTTATCCTGTGCATTGACCTGATGGGTCATTTCACATTTTCCACTTTCAAAATCTTAGTTGGACAGGGACCATTTCCAAAGTTACACAAGCTGATGGGTTCTGGCTCAACCATTTGAAGTGTGCTATACTTGAGATTTTCAGCCTGAGTCTACTAAAGATGACCCAGGAAGGTAAATGGATGTTCAAATGTCTACTAGGAATAAGGGAAAGTGTAATGGGTTTCCAATGGTCATTTCAAATCTAGGTCAGTCCCAGGAACCCACTGAAGAAGGGGTTTGTCTTTGAAGGGGTTTCCTGTGCTGTGCTGGGCTGCAGTTACAGGGTCAAAGAACACTGCTGGAAGTGGAGGTGCCCTGGGAACTCCACCTGCCTCCACCTGATTTTCCTAAAGGTCTCCTGCAGGTCTTTTCTGACATCTGCTGGTCCAGGGAAGTGCCTCAAACACAATGGGGCCAGAGGTTTTTCCTGGTTATGCTTATGGTCAGACAGCAAAGCTCTGCCTGAATACCCAGTAATTTTTTTAGTACTCAAATAATAAAGCAACTACTCCTCAGTTCAAATGATTCAATCCCTTCCATAAAATGTCTCACATCTAGTGTAATTTATATCACGAAGAAATATTAATTGCCATGATCTATATTCATCACAGGAGAAGAAATACTGATTATCTCCTTTACTTGCACTGTCATTGCTTTGTCTATCATGGTGTGCTCCCTCATCTTCCAGGCACAAAACCCATCTTGATTACACAGAACATGATGAATGTCCCCTTTCCAGATGCCTGTTTGAACCTATGGACTTCCCATGGTTCTCCTGGTTTGCCCTCCCCTTACTCTTTGATCATTCAGACCGCTCTCACTGACCCAGTTGCTGCTATGAGTTTCAGTGAGTTCAAGCTCACCCAGATATCAGCAGTCTGTCTAATGGTTTCCTTAGCAAGACCCTCATCATTTATCATTGAATTCATATGATATGGATTAATATTAACACTATTATTTTAAATTTCCTATTAATCATTTTAAAATACATCATGTAGAGTCATCCTTTTGGGAAGATAAACATCACTGGAGGCAAAAAAAAAGGAGGAACCTGAACTTTTTTTTTTTTGAAAACTGAAGCATATTTTCCTGTTTTTAGTTTTTAAATAGGAAAAACCCTGCTTTTCCTACCCAAGAAGGTCTCCAAAGGAGAAACCCTAGACCAATATCTATAGGAGAATGATGCTCTAAAAAGAAACACAACAAAATTCAGCCTTTACAATGAGGAAAGATTTTTATTAGATGCCCTTTGAAATCTTCCTCCTTAACTGCACCATGACAGCTCTCCAAATAGCTCTACAAGTCTTGAAGACTTGAAGGAAACTGTGGGAGACATATGGCTCCTTAGGAGTTCCTGTGTTTTAATGAGTTCCATGGTGTATTTTGGTGCTGAGGCTATGAAGCTCAGGTACTGAGAGAATGATGCAACCTCTTGAGTAAGTAAATTCAGAAGGAAAATTTGAAGTGACTTGGAGTATTAATTGGCCGCACTGAGGGCTCTAAGTAACAAAGCCTCCCAGGGCCTTGTTAGGGCAGATAATTGGAGGCCATGATTACAGACAGGCAAAGGCAGTGTGGTGATAAATTCTTGGTTTGTTTTAGTGAAGCAGAAGGGTCAAGGACTGACCCCAGCCACTGGGAGATCCTGCACCCCATGTCTGGCTCAGAAATTTTCCAGGGGGTCTGAAGGATGTAGTGGGCAGTGTGATGCCGCAGGGAAGAGTGGTATGACACCTGCCAGCCTTTGCACAGGGCTGCAAGGAAGCAATTATGGCCCCATTGCAATAATTATAACGTCTCCTCATAAGCTCTATCCAAAGGAACAAGTACATCAGGGCTGTTGGGGCCTTCCATTCTTGCCAGCACCCTCTGCCTTCTCCCCTACAGGCTTTCCTATGGTGTGACGCACTTTGTCCTATTTCCTTGAAGTCTTCAGATGCCCATCTCTATTCACCACCTTGCTCTCATCCCTGTGTTTCCAACATTTCACCTATGGCTCATCAACCCTCACTAGCTGTTCCTTGAAACACAAAGCTATGGTCTGATCAAAGACACTGGGTGACCTCTGGCATCACAGTATTACCCTTTGAGGGATATCTCTTCCTCCTCGTGGCCAGTGACAACCTTCCAAGGTGCATTTTCTGGCACTTTTTTCTCTCCTGCTATTTCCTACTTCCAAAGAAAGCTCCATTGGGTTGGAAACCACTCCTAAAGTAGGCATCCCAACCCATCAGCCTTCTTGCATGCTGACAGCCAACTAGACAGAAGTCACCTCACTAGCATTGTCCATGGGCCTGCTGCTGGTCTTTCAGCTTCTTGGCTAGACACACCCAAGCCTTGTGCCTCCTGCTGTCCAGTCATGGACTCAAGCAGAAGGGACAGGACAACCCATACTGGGGCCTTCTTTCTGTGTGGGTCCTCCTGGGTATGTAGGCAGAGGGGATCCCACAGTCAGTATTCCAACCAGGTGCCTTCTTCTGACCTACCAGGGCTACTGTCAGATGTCAGCCCAAAAGTACAGATCCCAGGTCTAAGCCAAGGGTGACCTGTCACCTACAGAAAGAAGTGACCTCACAGTCCCTTTCTGTGACATGTTCCTGGTGCTGCCCTATCAACTGCAGAGACAGAATTGACCTCACAGTCATTGCCACAGTCACATTCCTCCTGCTGGTGCAGGAGATCCTGAGGCAGAGCTGAGCTCATCAGGGCATTCCCACCCATCTCCTCCTTGTGGCCCACAAGCTGATCAGATCTATAGCCCCTCACATTCATTTTTGAATGCCATGTGACTGCATGGCAACCTCACAGTTCCTGCCCTGCCCCAAGGAGCCAAGCACCTAAAGTTAAGGGTTAGGAGAGGAGTTGAAGGTTAGCACCTTCCTGGCTCCTTCTGGAGCTAAGAGGGAGCCTTCTTTTCCAGCATGGGGCCCTCTGTTGTCTCTGGCTGGGACGGAGTTACTCTCTGCAGATCAGCCCCTGTGGTACTGTCTTTTTGATGTGGCCAGATCAGTGTTGGTCACCCATGGCTCTGGTCCCTGTTCCTGAGCTGTGCTTGCACAGCATTAAGGGCTTCTCTGCTTCTCAGTCTGCCCAGCACCAAGTGGGATGCAAGTGGGCAAGAGGCTGGGAGGAGAACCTGCAGTGAGAGCTGACCCAGCCTGACCAAATGTACTGTCCATGCCATATAACATGGTGCTCTGCAGTAAATATTGAGGTCATCTTTCCAAGACAAGGTAGCAGATTCTCAGAGAGATTGGAAGCACAGTGGTCTGCTTGTGGGAATTGATGAGTTACTAAATTTTCATCATGTTTGAGGTTTTAACTTCTTTTTCTTTTTTTTTTTTCTTCTTTTTTTTCTTTTCCTTTCCCTTCCTTATGTGTCTATCTCTCTGTGAGTTTTTATGTCCTTTCCCTTCTTCCTCTAGATGTGTCTCTTCCTCTCCCTCTAGAGGAGGAGGAAGCACGCAGCTCATGCATGTATAGTTGCTGGTTGGGGTGAGAAAGAAGGAGGCTGGCTATGGTGCCAGGAAATGGAAGTCCGTGAAGCTGCAGGAGCCCTGGTCTCTTACCTGGGAGCCACAGAGCTCTGTGCCCCGCAGGGCCAGCCCTGCTCCCCAGGCCAGAACAAGAGGCCTGGCCCAGGCACAGAGCAGCCTGCACTGAGCAGGTGCCTGCACAAAGAGCTTTCTCTTCCTCCTTTACCCATCTGTGCAGGCCCAGAAATGATGCACTGCTCTTCCCCAGGACCATCCCTGATCCCAGACAGTAGTGCTCAGTGCCCAGGGCAGTGTCTGTGTGCTGACCTGGCCGGCCGTTGCTGCTTCCCCCCTTCCCCCCCCTCCCCCCCATGTCCCCCACAGGGCCCTGAGCTGGCGGTGCTGCTCTGTAGAGCCAGAGGGCTGTGGTGCCCTTGGACCCCCACGGGACTCCCAATTGCCCATGCTGCTCAGGGTGGGTAGCAGACTCAACTCCATGGGAATCTCTGCTGCTGAGCCCCTTTCCATCTGCCCTGATGGCTCAGCAGCACAGGGCAGTGCTGGGCAGGACCATGGGGTGTCTCTAAGGGCACAAAGAGAAGGTGAGTGCTGCACCAGACCTTGCCCATGGCACTTCAAAATGGTAATCCTCAATTAATCTGCAGTCTTGTGGGTCTTTGCCTGCTGGCTCTTCACCACCTCTTCTGGCATTGCAGAGCTCTCCTTTAGGCCATGGACTCCTCAGATTCGCCTTCTCCTCTACTAGACTCTTCCTTGGATAATCACTCATTTTATGAGGTTCTAATCACTACCCACTGAGCACATTGTCCCTGTAGATCCTCTGACATCTCCTGGAAGCTCCAGATTCCTCTCCAGGCTAGCATCAGCCATCTGCCCCACTGCACAGGGCTCAGTCCCCTGCAGATCAGTTCAAGACCAGTTGTTGTCTATTGCTGCCAAAAAAGGAGTTCTTGGCCCAGCCCTTGGTTCCTCAGAGACCCCCCTGGGACTTTCAGTCTGTGTCCTTCACTCCATGAAGAACCCCAGAAAATGGAAGAGCAGGCATCAACCCTTTGGCTGTATTCCTGATAGCACATTTGGAAGAGGTGTTCAGGCTTCTGGGTTTACCCTGAACAGCCCCTCTTGTTACTGTGTTGCTAGTAGGGAGGCCAGCTGTAACCCAGGGCTGCACGGTGCCTGCTGCTGCCTGCAGGCACAGGGCTGCCACTGTAGGGACAACAGGACTGTCACCAAGGTACAAGATTATCCAAACACAAGCACAATGTGAAAGCCAAAAGAGAGCAGTAGTGAAAAGGCCACGTCCTGCTGCTGGCCATGGCCATGGCTCCAGGGAAGCAGCAGCCCTGACCCAAAGGCAGCAGAGAGGCAGAGCCCAGCGTGCAGTGAGGGACAGCCCCGAGGGCAACTGGAGCTGCTCCTCCATGTGGCAGCTGGGCTCTTGCCCTGAGCCCCTCCTGCGTGCTGGGGCCACTTCCCCAGCTCCAGAGGAGATAGGAAGAGGTGGAAGCTGAGACCAATGAATTTCCACCGACTTCTTTATTTTCTTTATCTACCAAGGAAGCTTGGTTTTATACATTCATTAGATTACTTAGTCAAAGCAAAAACAAATCAGGAAGTTAGTGATTAAATTATTTAAAACAAAATTGATGTTGTTATAATATTAACAAAACAAAAAAAAAATAAGATTAAATATTGTTGTATCATTTTCCTAAGTTCCCTCTTACTCTGTTTTGGAATATTAGTAATGATTACATTGTGATTATATTAGTAAAGATAAAAATGATATGATATAATATGAATCAGAATATATTTGCATATTATTAAGAATGTATCTTATGAACACATCACTGATGCTTAAGAAGCATGTATCGAAACAGTTTTCTCACTGCATCCTTGAGCTCCTGGTTCCTTATACTGTATATGAGGGGGTTCACTGCTGGAGGCACCACTGAGTACAGAAATGACACCACCAGTTCCAGGGATTTGGAAGAGATGGAGGGGGGCTTCAGGTGGGAAAATATGCCAGTGCTGAGAAACAGGGAGACCACAGACAAGTGAGGGAGGCACGTGGAAAAGGCTTTGTGTCGGCCCTGCTCAGAGGACATCCTCAGCACCACCCTGAAGATCTGCACATACGACAACACAATGAAAACAAAGCAACCAAAGGCTAAAGAAACACTAAACACAAGTGCCCCAACTTCCCTGAGGTAGGCATTTGAGCAGGAGAGCTTGAGGATCTGGGGGATTTCACAGAAGAACTGGTCCACTGCATTGCCTTGGCAGAGGGGCAGGGAAAATGTGTTGGTTGTGTGCAGGGCAGCATTGAGAAAGCCACTGCCCCAGGCAGCTGCTGCCATCTTGACACAAGCTCTGCTGCCCAGGAGGCTCCCGTAGTGCAGGGGCTTGCAGATGGCAATGTAGCGGTCGTAGGCCATGACAGTGAGAAGGAAATATTCTGCTCCAATCAGAAAGACAAAAAAGAAGACCTGTGCAGCACATCCTTGATAGGAGATGGCCCTGGTGTCCCAGAGGGCATTGACCATGGCTTTGGGTACAATGGTGGAGATGGATCCGAGGTCAAGGAGGGCGAGGTTGAGAAGGAAGAAGTACATGGGGGTGTGTAGGCGGTTGTCGCAGGCTATGGCGGTGAGGATGAGGCCATTGCCCAGGAAGGCAGCCAGGTAGATGCCCAGGAAGAGCGCGAAGTGCAGGAGCTGCAGCTCCCGCGTGTCTGCGAATGCCAGCAGGAGGAACTCACTCACAGAGCTGCTGTTGGGCATTTGCTGATTTGGGGATTGGGTCCTGCTTAAGGAACAGAAAGATGGTGATAATTAACAATAGAATTATCGGAGAATAAGGATTTCCATTTTCATTTAAGTTTCCCAAAGTGTTATCCATCTTCCAGGCAGACATTTGGCAGACCCTTTCCTGTATTTTTATTCATGCTGCCTGAGGCTGTCCCTTGCAGCAGGGCATTCTGCTCTGGGCAATGTAGGAGTCAGTACTGTCTTAGAGCAATAAGAACATAGGTGGATTTATAGTTGTGTCTCTTGTTCTAGCTTAACCACCACTCCTGAGGAGAGTTTCTAAGGCAGAACTCCTCTGCTTTTCTCCTGCATTCCAAGTGAAATCCTGTGGATCCTCTCCATGGTTTCAGCTGAGCTTTGCTGCCATCGATTTGAGCTGCAGGACAACTGCACTGAGAGGTTCAGCTGAGAAGAACCTGAACCTCTGAACACTGCTGGGAACAAAAGAATCCAGGCCCAAAGTGCACATCTCTAGACCCCTCACCCTGTCTCCATACTCCCCTTCCTCCAAGCACACTGAGGGCTCACTCCATGTGCATCTGAAGCCCCCATCCCCAGCCAACCTAGACCAGCAGCAGCGCAGCCAGGTAGAGAAGCCAGGAGGAATGCCAGTGTGCTGCTGCCAGGGGAGGCAAGGCCAGAGGGGGACTGACAGACCCTCAGCAGCCCCTCCTGTGCTGCAGCTCTGCCTGCAGAGGACGCAGCTCATGCTCATTGCAAACGATCTGAGATCACCTCAAACTGGCAGACACCTCCCAAAGACAGGGCACTGGGCATCGGAGGGTTTGCAGCTCCTAAAGATCAGCTAGGATAAAACCTGAGAGGACCACAAATACGATGTGCAGTCTGTGGGCTGAGGTGTGGGAAGGGACTTTAAGTTCACTGATGACATATTGGTCCCTCACTGGAGTCTCAGTCTCCAGTACAATCCTGACCACTCATTACCATGAAATCTGCCTCCACGCCACTGCAGGATTCTTCAAGCACAGGCTACAGAAAAAGCCTTGCCTTTCACGTAGTCCCTGTCTTGGTCTTGCTCTTGAAAAATCCAATCATAAATGCCATTCTCTAAAGCATCTTCTACTCCTCACTGGAGAAACAGAGAGACCCATCCTGACAGATGCTCTCACCAATTGGATGTGCCAGCTGTAGAAGACCCCTTTGGCAACTGCACCTGTGTTGCCCTGCTTGCTGCCAGAGACTCACGGTGTCAAGAGTCTGCAGATGTGTCCTGCAACATGCTGCCCTCTGTTGTTGTGCTCCTCACTGCCTCCAAACCCTCTCTCGTTCTCTCCTCTCCCCGTGCCACCTGCGGTCAGAGCCCCCAGCCCTGCTGCGCTGTGCAGAGGAGCTGCTCCTGGGCAGAGCTGTCTCTCTGCAGTGCTGCCCACATGCCTAGAGCTCTGGTTGGGCCCTGGAGCCCGGCCCAGCTCAGCAGCACAGCACCCGACCATGGCATCGCTTGCTCTGTGCCATTGGGCTCCCTCGAGGTGTCCCCAAGGCCTTGGGGCTGACAGCTCCTGAAGGCAGCAGGGTCTCTCCTGGGGTGTGGTGTTTGAAGCAGACTGAAGTCATCAGTGACTGCTCCTCTCTGAACATGGGAGAGACAGATTTTAGAAGTGTGATTTGTGCTATTAGCCTGTGTTTGTCAAGCATGTTGTGCTTTAACCTGTCAGGCACCTAAGCAACACATAGATGTTAGCTCACACCCACCACTCAAAAGCTTATTTGGTGAAATATAGACAGTTTAAAAAGACAGAAAATTAAGATATCAGAATAACAGTAACAATAATAATAAATCATAACACATTTTATTTTTACTATTATTACATGTATAAAGCAAGTGATGCAGAATGCAATTGCTCATCAGCCACTGACTGATGCCCAAACTTTCCCAAGCAGGGTTCCCCCTGGATCTGGACAGCCTGCATTAGGATCTTCTGTGCAGGTCCCTTGAGCTTACTTTGGTTTAGGGCAATACAAGCTTTCAGAAGGATTTGGAACATTTGCTTCCCTTTATCAAATACTTCTTCTGCTGTGCTACCCCACATAGTGATGTCATCATGGTATTGCAGGTGTTCAGGAGCTTCCCCCTATTCTAGAGCAGTCTGGATCAGCCCATGGCAAATGGTAAGGCCGTGTTTCCAGTCAATTCCGGGTGGACAGGACAACCCTCCTAGTGAAAGCAAAGTGTGGCCTTCACGCTGCTTCCAAAAGAATGGAGAAAAACACATTATCAGTTGTGGCATAGATCTTGGCTGCCTTTGACTCCAGTTCGTACTGAATTAAGTTCTAGCATACCTGGCACAACAGCACTCAGCGGTGGTGTGAATTCATTTAGGTCACAGAAGGCCACCGTTATCTTCCACTCACCATAAGAATTTTTTCACTGTCCATATGGGACTATTAAAGGGTGAGCAACTGCTTCAGGTGCACTGTTGTTGTAGCAATTGGCACCTGCTGTTCATTGGCCATCAGCACCTCCACAGCAGAAGGGTTCTGTGAGAGAGTGGGCAAGGTAGACAACTGTTCACTGTCCTCCGTCTCCAAGGCAGCTATGCCAAAAGCACTCCCACACACTTTTGCATCTTTGAAGTACCCTCTCCTGATTTAGTCTAGGCCAAGGTTGCACAAGGTTGCACACACCAGTCCCAGTGAGTTGCATTTGCCACTCTTTCCCAGTTAGACTCACTTCAGCTGCCAGTACAGTTGAGTGGTGGGATCCTCCTGCCACTCCAGAAGTACAAATGGGTTCTACCCCTTCATAGCTTGATGGCATTACAGTACACTGTGCACCAGTGTCCACTAGAGCTTGATTCTTCTTTTGATATGCCAGGTTTTGATGTGCCAGGCCAATAATCCTCTAAGTCCAATACACCTGATTGTCCCCTTCCTCCCCCTGAATGGAGGCTGGGCCCCTCTGGTCCTGCTCATAGTATTCATTACTCTGTTTGGAGGACTGCATGATAGAAATTGGAGCAATTTTCTCAAAAGAACCACTTTTGGGGATTGCATTTGCTTGCACTTCATGTATCCCTGCCTTTGGGTGGAGGACGATTTTCCATCCCATTTTCTCATGGCCTTTCCATGCTCACACAGTTCAAATCACAGGGCTGCATGTAGTATGCACCCACTATATCCACTTTCTCGAGCAGAGGGATGCTTACACCTGATAGTCGAGCTATTTGTTCGTGCAGATGGGGAGGAAGATGTATTCTCTTGTAGTTCCTGGATCTCATAAGAAAGTTTCTCTCTAGATGAGATGCAGGCCCATAGGGAAGAAGAAAGACTTTGGAATGCCATAGTTGGCTAGCCAATTCATCCTCTATGGGTTCCTCTTGGTCTTTCCTGGTCATTACTGCCAATGGGATGGCATATGATAATGATGTGCTCTGTACAAACTTCTGCCACATGGGTCATGTGCACTTGACATCATCTGGATCTCTGGATAGCTGTTTGTTGTATAGGTTGCTACTAATCACCTTCAGCATGGCTAATTCCCTCTGGTACCGGATACCCGGCTGCATGTTGGTCCACTTGCCTGGGTGACATACAAGATCTTTCCTGAAGGGACACCTTTCCTTGATGACTGACAGGATTACATTCCTTGTGCTCTTTTCCAATGGCTTTGTCAATCTCCCCTTCTCTAGAGGGGGATTCCAGCTGCTTGGCTTCCCTGCCCTCTAATTTCAGTCTATTGGCACTGTTCTCCCAGCACTGGAGTAGTCAGGTGACAATGTGCTCACCAAGATGATGGCTGAAATTTTTTATTTTTTATTTTTTTCATAGCTTTCCCTGGGAAAGGGGTCACTTGGTTTGTGATGTTTATATGATGTCTTCTTCTTTGTCCTCCTGCTTACAAGATGGCCCTTCTTTGGAGAAACCTGCTTCATCTTCTTCTTCCTCCTTTCTTGTCTGGGTAGGAGTTTCTTTCCTTTCTAAAAAAAAAACTGACTTTCACACCCATTGTTTCCTCTTGCATAAAAAGGCAACCAATACTGGCAGAAGTTGGTTCTCTGGCCCAGCCATGGAGCCCATTGCAGGTGCTGGAGTGGCTGCAGGGCCCATCACAGGAGTTGTTCTGGCTGCATGGCCTTTCAGAGAAGTTGGAGTGGCTGCACAGCCTATTGCAGGTTTTGGAATGGCTATAGGGTCTGTCACAAGGGTTGGTTTAACTTTGAGCCCATCTCAGGAGCTGGAGTGCCTGCAGGTCATGTTCTAGGGTGTGAAGTGGCTGCTGGGCCCTTTGTGAGGGTTGGAGTGGCTGATGGGCCTGTCACAGGAGCTGGTGTGTGGCTGCAGGACAAGTCACAGGGTTTGGGAAGGTGTTAACTGTGGCTTGTTAAGCACAGGTCAAGGCCCAGCACATTCCAGTGATTTGTGTCTCTTTGCAATTGCCAGGATGATCACACACATTTTTCAAGCATTTCACGGTTTCTTTTTAAGGATTCTGCACTTTCTCAGAGGTGAAGTTCCAAAGCACTGGAAGTGTCCACTGCTCTAGGTGCCTGCCCATATCCTTCCACAATCCCTGCCACTCCTAAGTCTCCTGCCTCTGGACAGATCTCTGGATGGCATGCTTAAATTTAAACAAAACCTGAAACACATCTAGGACAATTAACAATAGGAACATGCTGGTTTGACCATCCCAAGGATATTCAAAGCTTTGAAGAGCTATTGTAATTAGCTTGGAGGAGAAGGGGGAGGTGAAGGAGAAAGGGATCATGAACCAGTGGGGAAAAGTGTCTTCCCCTTGTCTCCCCCATGGCTTGGTTTCCTGAGGAGAAAAAGGCAAGACAAAAGGGGAGACATAGAGTAAGTAATGTTCTATACAACACAGATCTGAAATTGAACACAGCAGATCTGAGATTAAAAAAAAAAAAAAAAAAATTAACTTTATGATTAGCAACCATTAAAATCAACTAATGCTTATAAAAGCTTTCTTTTAACATGCTGCGGTCAGATCTGTCATTGGCTCAAACTTTGTGCTCCACGTTGGGCCCCAGAAAGAGTGTGGTTTAACCCAGCAGGCAGATCAGCACTACGCAGCCATTCAATCACACACACACACAGCTACACCCCCAGCAGATGCAGGAGAGAGTGAGGAGAGGAAAAAATAAATAAATAAAAATAACAAAAAATCATGGGTTGAGATAAAGACAGTTTAATGGGACAGAAAGGGAGGACAAATAATACGAACATTCATGATGATGATCATGATGATGATTGCCTGTCCCGAAGCAGCAGTACCCCCTACCCTTGCTAGCCACCCCATGTTGATTGTTCAGCCTGACATCGTGTGGTATGGAACATCCTTTTGGCCACTACAGGTCTGCTGTCCTGGTTCTGTCCCCACCAACTTCTCAGGCACCCCCAGCCCTCCACTGCTGGGCAACAACTAAACCATCAGCGTGTAATCAGCATTCTTCTCATGCTAAATCCAAAACACAGCATCATACCACCTACTATGAGGAAAATTACCTCTATCCTAGCCAACATGAGGACACCCATAGACTAAGGGTGTGAAATATTTGTGTGTATATCAAAAGAGTAAAGGTGGTGGTGATTAATTGGGAAGTACTGGAGCTGAGCATGCTGCAGATGCTATGAAATGTGGAGTGGATATTGTCCATGCTTTGGCTGGGATAGACTTAATTTTCTTCCTATTAGCTGCTGTGGTGCAGTGTTTTGTATATAGGATGCAGTTCCAGACAAAATAACAGCATGCATGAGAAGGTAGCACAGAAGAGGTGGAACCTGGCAGCTTTCCATCCCTTACCCTTCTCTGAGTCTGTGCTGCAATTCCATTCAAGTAGTTACTACTTTATTGTCCAAATTGTCCTACAAACTCCTGCTACTGTTATCTTGTGAGAGACAGCATCTGCCTGCTGATGGGTGAGCCATCTGCCTGCAGACATTAACAGCTGACAGAATGGAGCATCTGTGCAGGGAAACCTTGAGAAATTGCAGGGTTTTGCCTACAGAAACCTCTTGATATTTAAAAGAAGAGCCCAGTCCTGCGCCAGAGGAAGAGGAACCCGACACACCAGGGCAGGCTGGGACTGTGCTCAGTGAGCAGTGCCCAGGAGGAGGAGTACCTGGGCACCATGCAGGATGCCATACAAGCTGTGGTGCCTGCTCACGAGAAACCAGGCCAGCTTCCTACAGAGCTACCTTATGAGGGGCCAGGCCACCAAGAAAATCTGAGTTACCAGACTCAGCTCAGATCCAGTGTGGCACCACACGGTCAAGGGTTTACAGCCAGGAGGCAAAATGTTGCAGGTCTGGAAGTCCCTAGGACAGTCTGTTGTAGAGAGGAGCAAGGACTCTGACAAGGCTGAAAGTCCCAACAAGAGTGTGATTTTTGTGTCCATGGCTCTGGCTATTGTCTCTGCTACTGAGACCTATGAGGAGACAGCTTCTCATTAAAGCACCAGGGCCTCATTGCCTCCTTACCCCGAACCATGAACCAGGCAGGGGTTGTACCCTTCTCCTGCACTTGGCAATGCACATCCA
The DNA here is from genome assembly GCF_011077185.1 of Oxyura jamaicensis. NCBI lineage: Eukaryota > Metazoa > Chordata > Aves > Anseriformes > Anatidae > Oxyura > Oxyura jamaicensis. Next base: position 147,716 of record NW_023305679.1, read on the forward strand.
CATCTGCTGCTGCCCCAGGAAGAGCACTGAGCAAAGTGTGAAGGGAAAGGATCTCCCTGGGGGATGGAGGTCAAGGCCTGGCCCTCCTGCTTGGTGAAAGACATCCAGTTTTCCTACACAGCAGCGTCACCTTCATGTTGCCTTTGTCTACTTGTCCTCACTGCCTCCAATGTTCTGCTCTAATGAGATTCAAAGGAGGTTGTGTCAGTTCTGGCCCTTGGGGGCACACTCCAGAAAACTTGCATCTGACTTGGACTCCTTCAGAGATTTCTTCAGTTTCTCTCAGTGCCTGAGGTTTGTGGGCTCATCACCAAAGCCCCCAGAGGGGTGATTACAATGCCTTGGTCTGGGCCTCTGCTGCTGAGCTGGGCCAGGCTCCTGGGACAGAGAGAGCTCCTGGCAAGAGGGCCCTGGTGCAGAGAGACAGCTCTGCCCAGGAGCAGTTCTTCTGCACAGTGCAGCAGGGCTGTGGGCTCTGACCACAGATACCGAGGTATAAGAGGATTCCAGGCAGTCTGGAAGGTGTGGGCAGAGGAGAGCTCAGTGCAGGAGAAATTCTTCACAGCTCTGCACACGGTAAGTCTCTGACTGCAGTACAGTGCAGGGGAGGTTCCTGGAAGTGGCTCCTGGATCCAGGACATCTCTGCCTGGCCAGGAGCTGCCAGGATGTCTCTCATGGCTTGTGCAGTGTGAACGAGAAGGTGATGCAGGGCAGCTGCAGGGGTGCCCATGGCTGTGGTGCAGAGCAGGGTCACTGCTGTGTGCCCCAGGGGCTGTGTGCCAGGGCAGGAACTTTGCCACCTGCCAGGCTCAGCACTGCCCGGGGAGCACTCCCCTGCCAGGGGAGCCCAGGGTCTTGGACAGAGGAAGGGCAGGGCAGGGGCTGCCTGCAAAGAGAAGGCACTTTCTGCAGTCTCCTTCTGCATTTTCCTGCTCTGGTTCTGAGGCAGGCTCTGTGTTAATGGGGTGGTTGGATTTGTGCAGGTATTGGAGCTTCCTTTTGCACTGAATTGAGACATTACCTGTTAGTGACAAACCTGAGAACATCCCTTCCCTTCTCTCTGCTTACAGACTCAACCAGAGGTTTTCTGGGCTGTTTTTTAGTACTTCCAGACAGGGAGAGGTCCCCAGAGATATCCCCATCCCCAGGAGGTGTCTGCAGGGCAGAACAGGGCACACAGTGGGTGGGATGGGGTATGTGAGCATGGATGGGAGGAGATGTGGCACAGAGAAAGAGCTGCTGGCAGGGACAGCTGTAGGAAGCAGGGACATGGACAGGCAGTGAGAGGGAGCTGATCTCCCTGCCATGCACCTGCAGTGCAGGCACCTTCTTTTTAGCAGCCCCTGGTCTCCTCTCCTCCCTCACACAGCTTCTGTCATGCCAGGGAGAATAATAGACACTCTCTGTGTTCTGTCAAGTCCACATTGTCCAGGGCAGTGGCTGCCTCCTGTGCAGCCAGAGCTACGGCAGAGGGTAATTGAGGGTCTTGACAACATCCAAGTTCCCTTGATCTGCCCTTGTGAATCAGCATCCTTGCCATGGACTTGTCATTGAATTCTGCACAGCTGTGCTAAAAGGGATGCATTTCCATCCGCACTTGGAGCTGGTGCCCTCTTCTCCCAGCACAGCCCAGGTAATCACAAAGCACAACCTCTGAGTGCAGCCATCCCCCATCTGAGTGCTGTAAGCAGCCAGCAGCTGGACACCAGGGGATGGACAGAGCAGCCCTCCTGGATGTGACCTCTAGCTGAGGTTTGCACCCACAACAACAGGTACCACTGCTCTGGAGCAGAGGTGGCCCATCGAGGGATGATGGGCAGTGGTGACTGCTGTATACAGGATATTCAGCCAGTACAAAGCGGGGCTACAACCAGGGAAAGACACAAAGATGCCCTAGAAAGAAAGGCAATGTGGAGGCTTTAATGAGGACTGATATGAGTATTGCTCAAAGAAATTTCCCCCAACATTCTATATTTTTTCTTCTTTTCAGTATCCTTGATGAAGGACAGCAAATGCCCAACAGCAGCTCTGTGAGTGAGTTCCTCCTGATGGCATTTGCAGACATGCGGGAGCTGCAGCTCCTGCACTTCACGCTCTTCCTGGGCATCTACCTGGCTGCCCTCCTGGGCAACGGCCTCATTCTCATCGCCGTAGCCTGCAACCACCACCTCCACACCCCCATGTACTTTTTCCTTCTCAACCTCGCCCTCCTTGACCTGGGCTGCATCTCCACCACTCTCCCCAAAGCCATGGCCAATGCCCTCTGGGACAACAGGGCCATCTCCTATCAAGGATGTGTTGCCCAACTCTTTCTCTTTGCTTTATTGATTGAGTCTGAGTTTTCCCTCCTCACCGTCATGGCCTTCGACCGCTACATTGCCATCTGCAAGCCCCTGCACTATGGGAGCCTCCTGGGCAGCAGAACTTGTGCCCAGATGGCAGCAGCTGCCTGGGGCAGTGGCTTTCTCAATGCTGCCCTGCACACAACCAACACATTTTCCCTGCCCCTCTGCCAAGGCAATGCTGTGAACCAGTTCTTCTGTGAAATTCCCCACATCCTCAAGCTCTCCTGCTCAAATGCCTACCTCAGGGAAGTTGGGGCACTTGTGTTTAGTGTTTCTTTAGCCTTTGGTTGCTTTGTTTTCATTGTGTTGTCGTATGTGCAGATCTTCAGGGTGGTGCTGAGGATGCCCTCTGAGCAGGGCCGACACAAAGCCTTTTCCACGTGCCTTCCTCATCTTGCCATAGTCTCTCTGTTTATCAGCACTGGCATGTTTGCTTACCTGAAGCCCCCCTCCATCTCCTCCCCATCCCTGGACCTCGTGGTGTCATTTCTGTACTCAGTGGTACCTCCCGCAGTGAACCCCCTCATCTACAGCATGAGGAACCAGGAGCTCAAGGATGCAGTGAGAAAACTCTTTGAATACATGCTTTTCAAAACCAATAATCTCCTCTTCAGTTCTCAGTTTATATATATTTAAAAAAAAAAAAAAATGTTTTGTTGATGTTTTTGTTGTTAACAACCTTTTTGGTTATTTGTCTTTATATCTTTTTTTTCCCAAAGTTGAGTTTTTGATTTAAATGGTCTTAATTCTTAACCTCCTGTGGAGTAATTGACTAAAGTGACTTGGAAAATTAAACTAATATTCACATTTTACAGAAAATGTACAACATTGAAGAGGCGTTCAGGGTGGAGTGTAGCTGCACTACTTAAGCGTTCCCTAGGCTTCCAATCTTAGATGCAATTGCACCAGGGGAACCTGGTTTACTGACTCTAAGGAACAGTATGGGGCGTAGAGTAGAGTGGAGACACCGCAGCTAGGCTCTGTGATCAGGTGGGGACTTGATTGTTCTTGTGTACACCGAGACCGGTAATCTGAACATTTGCAACCCTGAGCCAACAGCCCATCACGTTTTTGACAAAATTGTGTACTCTAGTGTACTTTTGCTCATTATAATATCATTATAATACCAAAACACAGCCCCACCCCAAAAGCTACCCACCTCCAAGGTGTGACCGCCCCTCACTGAGCACACGCTCTGAATTTCTCAGAGCCTATTCTTTTAAACGGAGATGGGAAAACTTTTTATCAATCATAACCAAGATATGCTTGACTAGAGTCACTCAAGCTCCACCTAAAAGATAGAAAATTATATAAATTGGCTAATGAGAGAGGGGACTTCAGGGAAGATACCTTCACAAAGGATACCTTCTGACTTCTGGGATCAGTCAACGGGCTGAGCCTCTCTTTCCCCTACCACTGGGACGCCTTTGGGTAAGATTTGAACACTTGGTTATGCAAGGTGTCTCTACGGAAACTTAGAAATTTCTATAGAGTCTTTGTGCCTTTTAACTTGTTAGTAGCCAGGCTGTGTACCTGTGTATTTTATGCATGCTAGCTTGCTTTTGCAGACAGGCAATTTATTGCCAGCAATCCAAAGAACCTGTGTACCTGTTGCAGTAATAAATTGCACTTAACTGCTTTGTTCCTAGCCGTGATGGTTCTCATTGAACGCAACTAGAGTAAGGGCGTGCTATGTTGTTGTGTTAATCCATGCCCATAACAGTTCAGTCTCTGAAGCAGACCAAACCCACCACAATAAATTGGCTACACCACTTAACGGAACACCTCCTACCTGTTATTTTTCCATTTACTTTGACCCAGTCATCTCATGTACCTATCAAATGGGGCTGACTATGTAGATACGCAAAATAAAAAAGCCAGGAGAAATTCACAATTGTCAGAGCTACCATCTTTTTCTATCTTCTCTGGGGCTGGGGGAGCAGCCCCAGCATGCAGAAGGGGCTCAGGACCGAGAGCCCAGCTTGCCACATGGAGGAGCAGCTCCGGTTGCCCTCGGGGCTGTCCCTCACTGCACACTGGGCTCTGCCTCTCTGCTGCCTTTGGGTCAGGGCTGCTGCTTCCCTGGAGCCATGGCCATGGCCAGCAGCAGAACGTGGCCTTTTCACTGGTGCTCTCTTTTGGCTTCTTCATTGTTCTCTTGTGCTCTGGTACATGGGTTAGTCTGCAGATCTCATGTACCTTGGTGACAGTCCTGTCATCTCTACAGTGGAATCTCTGCACGCCTCTTCCAAAGCTGGTGTCAGGAATGCACCTGAGGAGCTGTTCCCTGCACAGGTCTCTCATTTTTCCAGGCTTCACCATGGATCAGAGGCCCAGAGTGATCAGTGAAGGACCAAAGGTTGGACTGTGAGCTATCTCCTTGGTTGCACATGCCCCAGAAAACTGTAAATGGCCTTTGACTTATCTGCCAGGAACTGTCCCTCTGGTGTTGGGGCTGATGGCAAGCAACAGCCTGGAGAGGATTCTGAAACTGCCAGAAAATGTCAGAGGAACTCCAGGGACAGTGTGTGAGTCTGGGTACTCATGGGTACTACCACAGCCACTTGAAGGGACCTGCTTTTGAATCTTTCAGTCTGAGTTTGCCACAGATGACCCAAGATAGCTCATGGATGTTCGGGTGTCTGCTAAGAATGACGCAGAGTTTCTCAGTTTCCCAATGACCATTTCAGCTTTGGGTCAATCCCAAGAACACCCTGACTTGTCTTTGAAGGGGTTTCATGTGCTGGGCTGGGCTGCAGTTACAGGGACAAAGACCACTGCTGGCAGTGGAGGTGCTCTGGAAGCTCTGCCCAGCTCCATCTGAATCCCCCAAAGGCCTCTGGTCTCTTGCAGGTCCTCTCTGTCAGCTGCCACACCCAAGGAAGTACCTCAGACACACCATGGACTCTGGAGGTGGAAGGTCTTGCTTATGGTCAGAGAGCAAAGCTCTGCCTGAAATCCTGGGCATTTCTTCAGTATTTGAGAAATAGAACACCTAGTCATCACATGAAATGATTCAATCCTTTCCATAAAATGTCACATAAGCTGAATTTTAGTCATCACAAAATGTGAATTTGCAGGATGTGTATTCAGTGCAAAAGAAGAAATTATGGTCTTCCCCAGCTTCTGGTAATCTGCCAGTTATGGTGTGCATTTAATTGCTGTAATCTTCCAAGTACTTCCACTGGTCACGATTAAACTGACCACGTTGGAAGTCACCTTCCTAGCTGCCTGTCTGGACCTATGCACTTCCCATTGCTCTCCAGATTTGCCCACCCTAAATCTTTGATCAGTCCGATCCCACTCACCTAGCCAATTACTCTTTGACCTTTATGGAGTTCAGACTTGCCCATCTTTCAGCAGTCTGTCCAAAAGTGTCCTTAGCCAATTCCTCAACTCTCTTTCTATTTATCATTTCCAATCTATCTGACTAAATTATTTTATCTATAAATAAATAAATAAATAAATAAATAAATAATTTTTCATTTCTCATCTCTCTCATTTCTACTACACTTACACAGCTGGGTAGAGGCAGTCTGGACATGGCACACTAGTAAGGAGTTTGTTTTATTTTTCAGTAATTGTTTCACTCTTTGTTTACTCTTTGCTTCCAAAGCAAAAACAAAAATAAATAAATAAATAATAATAAAAAAAAACTACTTCCCTGTGCATAGCTTAAGGTGGGACCTTGTGCCAACGGGCTGTGACATCCATCTGCTGATTTCAGTGGAGAAGTCTGATTTAAGAAGAAGTGATGAAAACCTCAGATGGACAGTAAGAGAAATGGCAGGACCAAGAGGTGAGAAGTAAGGTCGTCCATGCAGTGTCCAGCCTCCTGAGACTGCTTTTCCTAGCTATCCAGACCTGCTTAGGAGAAAACTTGGATCAATATCAATTGGGAAATGTTCGTTTGGGCACCTCTCCTGCCTAGGCTTCTCCTGACTTCCTCATATCAGTCATCTTCTCAGGGGGAACTTTCTGATGGCTTTCATGATCTCAGAGTATCTTTCTAACCTCTTCTGGCTATTCCTTTCCTGATACAGAAGTGGCGTTATGGTCAGGAGGGCAAAGGACTCAAAGTTCTGTAGAAGCAGCCTGCACAACGTATCCAGCAGCTCTGCACCACCCTGAAAGTGTCCTTCCTACACACCAGCTTTGAATCTAAAGTGGCTCCTACAGTTAACTTTTCACAGGCCATCAAGCAGGCTTCAGTTCCCCCCAGGCATTTTGGAGGCAGTGACCACATTTGTGTGGAAATCTGAAAGAAGCCACATTTTTTTAGGAAAAAGATGAACCCTCTGACATGTGACCCTTTATCCAAGATCTCTTCCTTTATGTGGCCTACCAGATACTTATGAGGAGAGGATTTCACAAACTGTGTGTATCCATGTGCTTTTGCCAGCCTTTCAGATAGGTACACTGGTAGATATGAATGGCACAGATCCCAGCCAGGAGTCAAGGGGTGACCTGTAGCTTACTTCAGAAAGAAGTCAACTCACAATCCACTTTACAAACATTGACTTAGGACTGCATGAGGAATTTCTGAGACACCACTGATGTCTTAATATGATACCTACAAAATACCCCCTTTTTGGCCCATGACCTGCCCAGCTAGAAGTGATCTGCTTGTGATCCTTCAAGGCCATGCACTGCTGATGGACTCCCAGCCTCTCTGACATACAGGAGCCAGTTCCATGTGTCCTGATTTCAGTTAGGATAGAGTTAATTTTCCTCCTAGTAGCTGGTAGGGTGCTATGTTTTGGATTTAGGAGGAGAATAATGTTGATAACACACTGATGTTTTACTTGTTGCAGAGAAATGCTTATACTAAGCCAAGGACTTTTCAGCTTCTCCCTCTGTCCTGCCAGCAGGCAGGCTGGGGGTGCAGCAAGAGCTGGGAGGGGACAGACCCAGGACAGCTGACCCAAACCGGCCAAAGGGGTATTCCATACCATCTGACGTCATGCTGAAAAATACATAGGGGTGGCTAGCTGGGGTGGGGGGACTGGCTGCTCAGACATAGGCTGGGCATCGGTCAGTCGGTGATGAGCAATTGCATTGTGCATCACTTGTTTTGTACATATTATTATTATTATTATTATTTCTGTCCTAATAAACTGCCTCTATCTCAATCCACAGGTTTCAGTTTTTCTTGTTTCTCTCCCCCATCCCAGAGAGGTAGGGGGGAAGGTGAGCGAATGTCTGTGTGGTGTTTAGCTGCCAGCTGGGTTAAACCACAATACCGTGTCCTGTGAGGTGCTAGGGCAGAAGGGACCTTGCAGACAATGTTCAAAACCCGTGCCTGTTGGCGGTCTTTCAGCTCCTTGCACACAGCAAAGATTACACTCATGTTCAGAAGCCGTGTGCCGAAGCTGGCCTAGAAGACACTCAGTGGAAGCTCCCAGTCCAGCCGCAGCTGGCAGTGCTGCTCTGCAGACTGAGGGGGCTGTGGTGCCTGCTTCCCCTGCTCCCCTCTGCCTGTGCTGCTCAGGATGGGCAGAAGACCCAAGTCACTGGGGATGTCTTCTGTTGAGACCCTTTCAGTCTGCCCTGATGGCTCAGTAGCACAGGGAAGAGCTTGGCAGGATCATAGGGTGTCTCTAAGGGAAAAAAAAAAAAAAAAAAAAAAAAAAAAAAAAAAAAAAAAAAAAAAAACTGACATGGTTGGTATTGGCAGTAAGGGGATGGTTGGACCAGATGATCTTGGAAGTCTTTTCCAATCTTAATGATGCTATGAATCTGTGACAAGGGCCCAAATGGCAGGTGAGTGCTGCAATCAATCCAGATTATGGGTTTTCAAAGAGGCTGTCCTGAACCACACTTGACTCTTGGATACCTTTGCCTACTGGATCCTCACAACCCCTCTAGGTACTGCAGAGCCCTCCATAGCCCATTGGCTCCTCATGTTCTCTTTTTCCTTTGAGATACTCTACATTGGATGGTCACTCATTACATGAGGAAACACTCAGTGCACACACAGACTCACACATTCTCCCTGGAGATCCCCTGACTTCTCCTGGCAGCTCAATATTCCTCTCCAGGATGCCACTCACCATCAGCCCCAGCATCAGCTGGACAGACCCAGGCAGCAGAGTCAAAAGCTAGTTACTGTTTACTAGACAACATGCAACCAAGAAGGCAGCTCTTAGTTCAGCCGAGTCCTTCACTGATCACTCTGGGACTCTTATCCATGGTAAAGGCCAGAAAAGCAAGAGGCCTGTTCAGGGAGCAGCTCCTCAGGTGTATTCCTGACACCAGCTTTGGAGGAGGTATGCAGAGATGTGCCAGAGGTGACAGTGAAGAGGCAATGTGACTGTCACCAAGGTACATGAGATCTTACAGTAAAAAACATGCAGGGGCACAAAGGAAGAGGTTGGAAGTGAACGGGGAGCAGCATGGAAAAGGCCCCGTCCTGCTGCTGGCCATGGCCATGACTCCAGGGAAGCGGCAGCCCTGAACCAAAGGCAGCAGAGAGGCAGAGCCCAGCGGGCAATGAGGGGCAGCCCTGAGGGCAAATGGAGCTGCTCCTCCATGTGGCAGCTGGGCTCTTGGCCCTGAGCCCCTTCTGCATGCTGGGGCTGCACCCCCAGCTCCAGAGGGGATGGGAAGAGACAGCAGCTGAGACAAATGAATTCCTGATGGCTTATTTTATTTATTTACACCAGAAGATGGTTTCCTAAAGTAGAATTGTGTCAAATAAATATAAAAACAGGTAAGAGAATAAGAATAAACTCATTCATTTCTTACAATAAAAAAGATTTTCCTTTTTCTGAGAAATTCTGAAAGGCTCATTCAGATGGTGGGCACATTACTGATGCTTAAGAAGCATGTATGTAAATAATTTCCTTAAGGTATCCTTCAGTTCCTGGTTCCTCATGCTGTATATGAGGGGGTTCACTGCTGGAGGCACCACCGAGTATAGAAATGACACCACGAGGTCCAGGGATGGGGAGGAGATGGAGGGGGGCTTCAGGTAGGCAAACGTGCCAGTGCTGACAAACAGGGAGACCACAGACAAGTGAGGGAGGCAGGTCGAAAAGGCTTTTTCCCGGCCCTGCTCAGAGGGCATCCTCAGCACCACCCTGAAGATCTGCACATACGACAACACAATGAAAACAAAACAACCAAATAAAAGAGTAACCGTAAACACAAGTGCCCCAACTTCCCTGAGGTAGGCATCTGAACAGGAGAGCTTGAGGATCTGGGGGATCTCACAGAAGAACTGGTTCACAGCATTGCCTTGGCAGAGGGGCAGGGAAAATGTGATGGCTGTGTGCAGGACAGCATTGAGAAAGCCACTGCCCCAGGCAGCTGCTGCCATCTTGACACAAGCTCTTCTGCCCAGGAGGCTCCTGTAGTGCAGAGGCTTGCAGATGGCAATGTAGTGGTCGTAAGCCATGATGGTGAGGTTAGCAAACTCCACACCAGTCAAGAAGGCAAAGAGAAAGAGTTGTGCAGCACATCCTTGATAGGAGATGGCCCTGGTGTCCCAGAGGGCATTGGCCATGGATTTGGGGAGAGTGGTGGAGATGGATCCGAGGTCAAGGAGGGCGAGGTTGAGGAGGAAGAAGTACATGGGTGTATGGAGGTGGCGGTCACAGGCTACAGCAGTGAGAATGAGGCCGTTGCCCAGGAGGGCAGCCAGGTAGATGCCCAGGAGGAGCCCGAAGTGCAGGAGCTGCAGCTCCCTTGTGTCTGCAAATGCCAGCAGGAGGAACTCATTCACAGAGCTGCTGTTGGGCATTTGCTGACATTAAACAAAGCTGTCTGTTGAAGTGGAGAATGCAGAACAAAGTTAGAACAGAGTTCAATGAGGAAAACGTATTCTGTGTCTTAGAACACCCCCCAGGCGATCCTGTCTCTTTGCAGGAGAACCTGTATAAATCTCATTGCTTCCATACTGATCTCTCATTGCAATGTTCTTGGAGTCTCAGTCTGCCGTACAATCATGACAATCCATTACCGTGAAACTTGCCTCCCCTGAAATGCAGGAATATGAAAGTACAGAATCCTCAAAAAAGCCTTCTCCTTCAGATAAAGCAAGTCTCAATATTCTTCTGGAAATGACCTCTTATAAATGCCATTCTCTACAACATATTCTACCTCTCGCTGGAGAAACAGAACCATCCTGACAGATGCTCTCACCAATTGGATGTGCCAGCTGTAGAAGACCCCTTTGGCAACTGCACCTGTGTTGCCCTGCTGCCAGGGGATTACCGTGTCAAGAGTCTGCACATCTATCCTGCCACACGCTGCCCTCTGTTGTTGTGCTCCTCACTGCCTCTAAGCCCTCTCTCCTTCTCTCCTCTCCCTGTGCCACCTGCGGTCAGAGCCCCCAGCCCTGCTGCACTGTGCAGAGGAGCTGCTCCTGGGCAGAGCTGTCTCTCTGCAGTGCTGCCCACATGCCAGGAGCTCCCGTTGGGCCCAGGAGCCCGGCCCAGCTCAGCAGCACAGCACCTGACCATGGCATCGCTTGCTCTGTGCCATTGGGCTCCCTCGAGGTGTCCCCAAGGCCTTGGGGCTGACAGCTCCTGAAGGCAGCAGGGTCTCTCCTGGGGTGTGGTGTTTGAAGCAGACTGAAGTCATCAGTGACTGCTCCTCTCTGAACATGGGAGAGACAGATTTTAGAAGTGTGATTTGTGCTATTAAAATTTGGTTGTCAAATATGAGAAGAAATGATTCCCTCCCTTAACCCCTATTTTGTTCTCCTGTGTTGCAGGAAACCTTGGCCATGACAGGCAAGGATCATTTCACCTCTCTGAACACCCTTCGCCATTTCTTTTAGGAACTGAGAAATAAATATTTTGTTCATTGGTGTCCTAACATGAGAGGGGGGACCAGAATGCTCTAAAAGGTTTCCATAAAGGGAACAGGAAAATATGATAGCATTGGTTCAGTTTCTACCACTGTGAATATGGAAGGTCTCCTACCCATACACAAACCTCTTCTTCCTCTTTCTCATGACCAGCACAGTGACTGGGATGTGGAACACCCTCATCATTGTGCTGGTGCCTACAAGCAAACACCTGCAGATGCCCGTGGCCTTCTTCCTTGGGGAGATTTGTCCTTTTTGCAGACCTTGTACAGCTCAGCCAGACTGTGCCAGATGCTGACCAACTTCCTGACTGGGGACAGCACCCTTTTTGCTCACAGAGGTGGGAGCACTATCAGCTGCACCTTCTGCATGACCAGAGTGCTTCCTGCTGGGGGCCATGTCCTATGGTCAGTCCTGGCCTGTATGCCATCCTTGTTCTCTGCAAGGCTTGTGAAGTGGAAGGTCTGACTTTAGAAAGCAGCAGTACCTTAACCCAAGGGATTTGCAAAGGCGATCAGCTCCGGGGCAGACATGCTCTGCAGCGGAGCAGGGGACCGAGGCAGGCAGGGCTTTTTGTCCGGCATCGAGGCCACTCGGGGGAGCCGCCGGCACCCGGCAGTCCTCGCGAGGGAGGCTGATGAGGCGCGGGCGGAGCCAGCAGCGCCCCCTCCCAGGCTGTTTAAAAGTTGCCCCTAGGGAGCGCGAGCGACCAGGAGCGCGGCAGCCAGGACGGGCAAACAGGGCGTGGCGCGTCGAAGGGCGTGGCGAGGCAGTTTGCGCGGCAGTTCGCGCGGGCAGGGCGAGCGGGGGGCCCATCGTCGCTCTGTTGCAGCTGCCTCTCCCTTCAGTGCTTGCAACCTGCTTGCGTAGAACCTGACCATGGTATCAACCAGGCAGAAAACCGTGGCCTCCACATCTCGTGCGGCATCTCCAGCCACGGTCACCAGTGTGGCTACTCAGACGGAGGGCTCGGGGAAACAAACACGCAGCCGTCCAGGTCCTGGGCTGCAGAGTGTGCCCCAGCCTTCTGTCGGTCTCCGACAGCAGTGGAGGGTATGCCTGTGGGAGGTGTGCCCAGGTTGAAGAACTGCTCAGCCAAGTAGCGGAGCTCCGGGAGGAGGTGAACCGGCTCAGGATCATCAGGGAATCAGAGATGGAAATTGACTGGTGGAGGTGCACTCTACCCTCTCTGAGGCAGGCTCACGAGCCTGCCACAGCACAGGCGTCTCCTGTTATTCAGAAGACGGAGGTTCCCTCCTCCTGCCAGGCAGAGGGAGGAGACCTAGATCAAGGGGGGGAATGGAGGCAGGTGCCTATTCGGGGTGGTAGGCGAGCCCTCTCTCTGCCCACCTCACCTTCTCATCTACCCTTAAATAATTGATATGAAGGACTAGAACAAGACAATCTGAATGACATAGTAGATAAAAACCCGTCCCAGTTGGAGGGGGCGCCTAAGACAAGGCGACCTACACATTGCATTGCCACATCATCCTTCAAAAAAGAAAGAAGGGCTATTGTTATGGGGGGCTCCCTTCTGAAAGGGACAGAGGGACCGATATGCCGACCGGACCCAACCCGCAGAGAAGTCTGTTGCCTCCCTGGGGCTCGGGTGAGAGACTTTGCCACGAAAGTCAAGCGCCTGGTACGGCCCACTGACTACTACCCGCTACTGGTCTTTCAGGCTGGTAGTGATGAAGTAACAATGAGAAGTCCAAAGGCGATCAAAAGAGACTTTAGGGATTTGGGGCGACTACTTAGAGGATCAGGGGCGCAGGTTGTGTTTGCCTCTGTCCTTCCGATAGGGGGGATCGAAGCTGAAAGATGTACTGTTCACATAAACTCGTGGCTTCGAAACTGGTGTGACCGGCAGAATTTTGGGTTCTTTGATCACGGGAAGGTCTATGCTACACCGGGCCTGATGGCACGGGATGGGATGTGCCTCTCTCGGAGAGGGGTAAGGATCTTTGGTCAGGAGTTGGCAGGGCTGATAGATAGGGCTTTAAACTAGAGTCGAAGGGGGAAGGGGCTAAAACCAGGCACGCCGGTGAAGACCTAAGGGATGGTACGCTAGAATCAGAGGGGCTGTGTGCCAGTGAGGTCCTTCGGTCAGATCCACAAGGTGCTGAGTGTAAGGAGACGCACCTGAAGTGCTTCTACACGAACGCACGCAGCACGAGGAATAAAATGGATGAGCTAGAAGTCCTGGCCCAGTCCCACAATTACGACATCATCGGCATAAGCGAAACCTGGTGGGATGAGTCCTGTGACTGGGGTGTTGCGATAGATGGTTACAGGCTCTTCAGGAGGGACAGGCAGGGTAGGCGAGGTGGTGGGGTGGCGATGTATGTGAAGCAGGGGCTGGACTGTGTGGAACTTCAGGTCGGCAATGGCAAAGTTGAGAGCCTCCGGGTAAGGATCAAGGGACGAACGAATAAAGGGGATGTCGTTGTGGGAGTCTATTACAGACCGCCTGGCCAGGACGATAGCGCCGATAAATTATTCTTTACAGAACTAAGAGAGGCCTTGAGATTAACTCCCCTTGTCCTTATGGGGGACTTCAACTTGCCAGACGTTAACTGGGAGTGCCACACGGCTGACACGAGCAAGTCCAGGAGGTTCATGAAGCACCTAGATGATAACTTCTTGGTGCAGGTGCTAACGGAGCCAACTAGGAAAGGTGCCCTCCTAGACCTGTTGCTAGAAAATAGAGAGGGTCTGGTGGGAGATGTGGTGATCGGTGGCCGCCTTGGTCATAGCGACCATGAAGTGGTTGAGTTCAAAATTTACGGTGACAGAAGGAAAAGTGCCACCAAAACCTCATCCCTAGATATGGGGAAAGCGGACTTCAGGCTGCTCAGGGAACTAGTCAGCAAGGTCCCCTGGGAAACTGCTCTTGAAGGCCTCGATGTCCACCAGAGCTGGTCATTCTTTAAGCGATGCCTCCTAGAAGCACAAGATCAGGCAATTCCTAAATATCGCAAGTCAGGCAGGCGGGGCAGGAGGCCGGCGTGGCTGACCAGGAACATTCTAATGGAGATTAGGCGGAAACAGAGAGTGTTTCGCTACTGGAAGGAGGGCCAGGTGTCATGGAAAGAATACAGGGATGCTGTTCGTGTTTGTAGGGAGAAAGTTCGTGTGGCCAAAGCACGCCTAGAGTTGAAGCTGGCTGTGTCTGTGAGAGAAAACAAACAGGTTTTTTTTAGATATGTGAATGGAAAAAGGAGAACTAAAGAATACATAGGGCCGCTCCTTGATAGGGAAGGTCTCCTCACAGACAATGACATAGGCAAAGCAGAGACGCTTAACGCCTTCTTTGCCTCTGTCTTCATTGCCGATGATGGGCTTCGGGACCCAGGGTGCCCCGAGCTGGAGGACCGGGACGGTGGGGATGACAAACTCCCAACTGACCCTGAACGTGTGCAGGATTTGCGGCTCCACCTCGATCCCTACAAGTCCATGGGTCCGGATGGGATTCATCCCCGGGTGCTGAAAGAGCTGGCTGACATCATCGCGGAACCTCTCTCAATTATTTTTCAACGATCCTGGGAATTTGGAGAGGTCCCGGTAGACAGGAAGCTGGCAAAGGTTGTGCCGATTTTCAAGAAGGGTCAGAAAGAAGACCCTTGCAATTACAGGCCTGTCAGTCTCACGTCAGTGCCTGGTAAAATCATGGAGAAGATGGTTCTCAAACTTATTGAGGCGCACCTGGGGGACAAAGCAGTCATTGGTCCCAGCCAGCATGGGTTTGTGAAGGGTAAGTCCTGCCTAACTAACTTGATTTCCTTTTATGATAAGATCACCCGTATGGTGGACCAAGGGAAACCAGCTGATGTGATTTTTTTGGACTTCAGCAAGGCTTTTGACACGGTCTCCCATACAGCTAAATATAAACATCATACAATGGGTGAGCAATTGGCTAACGGGCAGGGCCCAAAGGGTTATGGTAAATGGGGCTGCGTCAGGCTGGTGGGCGGTCACTAGTGGGGTCCCTCAAGGCTCCATTTTAGGGCCGGTACTTTTCAATATTTTTATAAACGATCTGGATGTAGGAATAGAAGGTATTTTGAGCAAGTTTGCTGATGACACCAAACTTGGAGGAGTCGTGGACTCGAATGAGGGTGGAAAGGCCTTGCAGAGGGATCTGGATAGGTTGGAGAGCTGGGCGATCACCAACATTATGAAGTTCAATAAGAGCAAGTGCCGGGTCCTGCACCTGGGACGGGGAAACCCTGGCTGCACGTACAGACTGGGCGATGAGACGCTGGAGAGCAGCCTAGAAGAGAGGGATCTGGGGGTCGTGGTAGACAGCAAGTTGAATATGAGCCAGCAGTGTGCCCTGGCAGCCAGGAGGGCCAACCATGTCCTGGGGTGCATCAAGCACGGCATCGCTAGTAGGTCAAGGGAGGTGATTGTCCCGCTCTACTCTGCGCTGGTGCGGCCTCACCTCGAGTACTGTGTGCAGTTCTGGGCACCACAGTATAAAAAGGACATGAAACTGTTGGAGAGTGTCCAGAGGAGGGCTACGAAGATGGTGATAGGCCTGGAGGGGAAGACATACGAAGAACGGCTGAGGTCACTGGGCCTGTTCAGCCTGGAGAAGAGGAGGCTGAGAGGAGACCTCATCACAGTCTACAACTTCCTCGTAAGGGGGTGTCGAGAGACAGGAGACCTTTTCTCCATTAACACCAGTGACAGGACCCACGGGAACGGGGTTAAGCTGAGGCAGGGGAAATTTAGGCTTGACATCAGGAGGGGGTTCTTCACAGAGAGGGTGGTTGCACACTGGAACAGGCTCCCCAGGGAAGTTGTCACTGCACCGAGCCTGTCTGAATTTAAGAAGAGATTGGACTGTGCACTTAGTCACATGGTCTGAACTTTTGGGTAGACCTGTGCGGTGTCAAGAGTTGGACTTGATGATCCTTAAGGGTCCCTTCCAACTCAGGATATTCTATGATTCTATGATTCTATGATTTCTCTCATGCACAGAAACCATTTAATTCTTTTCCAAGCATCAGTTCTGTGGTCCCAGTGTCATGGACACCTTCTGTGATTTTTCTCTGTTACTGGAGCTCTCCTGCAGTGCCACAGTGATACTCACGGTCTTTGCCTTCATAATCTGCACTTTGGATCCAATTTTCCTCTTCCTTCTCATGTAGTTTTCATGTGTGTGCATCCTGTGCAGGCAGGCCCAAGGCCCAAGGCCTTATCCACCTGCTCCTCTCTCCTCAATAGTATCAATGTTTTCTATGATACTACCATCATTGCCAGTGTGAAGTGTTTAACAGCCTGTCCTGCTTTCAGTTAGGACAGAGTTAGTTTTCCTCCTAGTAGCTGGTAGGGTGCTGTGTTTTGGATTACGATGAGAAGGGTGCTGATAACATGCTGATGTTTTAATTGTTGCAGAGCAGTGCTTACACTAAGCCAAGGACTTTTCAGCTTCTCCCTCTGTCCTGCCAGCGGGCAGGCTGGGGATGCAGCAGGAGCTGGGAGGGGACAGACCTAGGACAGCTGACCCAAACCGGCCAAAGGGGTATTCCATACCATCTGACATCATGCTGAACAATTAATATTGGGGGGGGGGGATGTCACCGAGTCGGGGAACTGCTTGCTCAGGGATAGGCTGGGCATCGGTCAGCAGGTGGTGAGCAATTGCACTGTACACCACTTGTTTTGTACACATTATTATCAGTAGTATTATTAAAATTATTATTATTTTCCTTTCTTTTCTGTCCTAATAAACTGTCTCTATCTCAACCCATAGGCTTCATATTCCTGATTCTCTCCCCTATCCCAAGAGGGAGAGAGGAAGGGGAGAAAATGGCTGTGGGGTGCTTAGCTGCCGGCCACGTTAAACCACAACACAGCCTTCAACACAGATTTTAACCAAGCCCTTTCCCAAACCTTTATCATTCTCCTGGTCAATTCTCAGGTTGAATAGAGGTGATTTGTGAATGGTGGAAAAGGTGCTGGTTGAGCTGCTGACATAGTCACAAGACCTATCTCAAAGACCTTGGAAAGGACAAATTGGTCAATGACATTCCTTGGGACTCGGAAAAGACAGATGTCAAACCCATTTTCCACTAGAAGCATGAGCAAAAGGATAATTATGCCTAACCAAGAATTAAAAGGCCAGCTTTAACCCGAGCCCTCAACCAAGAACTAAACAAAACTCTAACCCAGAAAGCTTGCCCTTATCCTACACTTTGAGCAGGTATCTTGAGCAGAACACCAATCCCTCCTTCAAAGGTCTTGGCACTCCATTAAACCTAGAAGGTGACATCTAATCTCTAAACGTTAAATTGAACACCTAATCCCCAAAGCCCTCCACCAGACACACAGTACATCTCATCTTCAACCCTACTCCTGCCCCTCTGGTCTGGTGGAGGGCTGGGCTGGGCTGGGCTCGAGAGAGGGCAGGGAGGTGGGGAGAGGTGGGCAGGAATTGGTCTGGGCTGGGCAGTGCCCAGCAGAGAGCAACAGCATTGTCAGGGAGCGGTGGGAACATGCAGGGGAGGGCTCCCAGTAGGGCTTGGTGCTGCAGAGCCAGGGCTGTGTGAAGGGAGCCCAGAGCTGCAGGAGCAGGGGAGAGGAGGCCACTCTAGGCCCTTGCTGGCCTGGGTAGAGCAGGAAGGGGGCCCAGGGCATTCATCCCCTCACCACAGCCTGCCAGGACCTGCAAGACTGTCATGGAGCATCCGGGGCCAGGCTCTGTCCCATGCTGCGCAGGGAAGGGGCAAATCCATGGGATGTGGGGCAAAGCAGGACCTGCTGGGCCTGCAGAACAGGAAAAGCTTTGTCCCCAGCTCAGGGCTCATCTGCAGAAAGGCGGCCACGAGCCCTGCTTCTTTTTCAGTGTCATGTCCCTAGCTGGAAAAAGATGATTTCCCAAAGTGGGGCAAGCTGATGGGGTTCTGCCTCAGCCATTTAAAGTGTCCTGATCATGAGTCTTTCAGCCTGAGTTTGCCACAGATGACCAAGGAAGGTAAATGGATGTTCGGCTGTCTACTAGGAATAAGGAAGACTATCTCAGGTTTCCAATGGCCATTTCAAATTTAGGTCAATCCCAAGAACCCCTGAAGAAAGGGTTTGTCTTTGAAGATATTTCATGTGTTGGGCTGGGCTCCAGTTAGAGGAACAGACCACTGCTGGCAGTGGAGGTGCCCTGGGTACTTCACCTGCTTCCACCTGATCCACCAAAATGCAGCGGTCTCCCGCAGGTCCTTTCTGATAGCTGCCTCTCCAGGGAATTACTTTAGATGCACCGGGGCCTCTGGAGGTGGCACTGGTTGTTCATGGTCAGACAGGAAAGCTCTGGCTGAAATCCCAGTAATTTCTTCAGTACTTAACTAATAAAGCAACTACTCACCACCTCAAAAGATTAAATCCTTTCCATAAAATGTCACACAGAGTAGTTTCTATCATGAGGAAATGTGAATTTTCAGGATCTATATTCATCTCTGCAGAATAAATAGTTGTGTTTACCTGTACTTGTATTGTCATCGCTTTGTCTATCATGGTGTGCTCCCTCATCTTCCAGGTATATCCACCAGTTTTGATTAAACAGACCCTGCTGAATGTCCCCTTTCCAACTGCCTCTCTGGACCTATGCACTTCCCATTGTTCTCCTGGTTTGCCCTTCCCTTACTCTTTGATCATTCAGACCGCTCTCACTGACCCAGTTGCTGCTTTGAGCTTCAGGGAGTGCAAGCTTGCCCATCTATCAGCAATCTGCCTAATTGTATCCTTAGCAAGCTCCTTTTCATTTATCATGGAATTAATATGATATGGATTAATACTAACACTGTTATTTATAATATCCTATCTATTAGTAAAAAAAAAATATTCTTGTACAGTCATCCTTTTAGAAAGGTAAACCGCACAAGAGGTATACAAGATGAGGAGCTTGCTTTGCTGTTCAGAAAACTGCTGCATGTTTTCCTGTTGTTTGTCTGGAAATAGGAAAAACCCTTCTGTGCCTGTGTACAGCCAAGTCTGGAAGGAAAGCAGGTGCAAGCTGGTACAAAGGAGCTGTAACATCCAGCTGCAGACTTTGGTGCAGATGTCTGGTGTAAGGAAAAGTGATGCAAACGCCAGGTGGCCAAGGGCAGAAATGTCAGGGCTGGGGTCATGAGGAACAAGGCTGTCCATGCAGTGTCAGACCTCAAGAGTCTGCTTTTCCTCCCTGTACAGCTGTCCAAAGGAGATACACTGGATCAATATAATAGGAGAATGAAGCTCCAAACTGAAATGCACAAAAATGTGTTATTTAAGATGAGAAAAGATTATTATTATGTGTTTTTAGAAATCTTCCTCCTTAACTACACCATGAAAGCTCTTCAATTAGCTGTACAAATCTTGAAGACTTGAAGGAAGCTGTGGGAGAGATATGGCTTCCTAGGAGTTTCTGCATTTTAATGAGTTCCATGGCTTCATTTTGGTGCTGAGTTTATGAAGCTCAGGTCCTGAGGGGAGAATTATTTAAATGCTTGAGAAGGTAAAATCAGAAGGAAAAGTTGAAGTGACTTGGATTATTAATGGACCCTAAGTAACAAAGACTCCACAGGGATTTGTTAGGGCAGAAAATTGGAGGTCATGATTACAGACAAAGGCACTGTGCTGAGAAAAGTTTTGGTTGGTTTTAGTGAAGCAGGAGGGTCAAGTATTGACCACAGCCACTGGGAGGGTAGACCCTGCACTCCCATGTTTGGCTCAGGGCTCCTCCTGGGGGTCTGTGGGATGTGGTGGGCAGTGTGATGCCATGAGAAGAACACTGGTATGACACCCCCCCGCCTCTGTACAGGGTTGTAAGAAATCAATGAGACTCCGTTGCAATGACTGTATCTTGTCTCCTCATAAGCTCCAGCCAAGGGGAAAAAAAACAGAGTTGTCGGACCACAGAATCACAGAATCACAGAATAGTCTAGGTTGGAAGAGACCTCCAAGATCACCGAGTCCAACCTCCTACCTAACGCTAACAAATCTTCCACTAAACCATATCCCTAAGCTCTACATCTAAAAAGGACCCTTCCCTTCTTGCCAGCACCCACCACTTTATCCTTTCCAGACTTTCCTCTGTCTCACACTTTGACCTATTTCCACTGTCTCACACTTTGACCTATTTCCTTGAAGTCTGCAGACACCCACCCATCACTATCCACCACCCTGCTCTCATCTCGGCATTTCCATCATTTCACCAATGCCTCATCAACCCTCACCAGCTCTTCCTTGAAAATCAAAGCCATGGTCTGATCATAGACACTCTTTGGGTGACCTCTAGCACCACAGCAGTATACTATGGGGGACATTTCTTCCTCCTCATGGCCACTGCCAACCTTCCAAGGTGAACTTGGTGGCAGTTTTTCTCCTGCTGTTTCCTACTACAAAAGAAAGCTCCATCAGGATGGAAACCACTCCTAAAGTAGGGATCCCAACCCATCAGCCTTCTTCCGGTCTGTCAGACAACCAGACAGAAATCACCTCAACAGCATCTTCCAAGCCATGGACCTGCTGCTGGCCTTGCAGCTTCTTGGTAAGACACACCCAAGCCTTGTGCCTCCTGCTGTCCAGTCACGGACTCAAGCAGAAGGGATGAGAGAACCCATATGCAGACCTTCTTTCTGTGTGCGTCCTCCTGGGTATGTAGGCAGAGGAGATCCCACAGTCAGCATGCCAACCTGGTGCCTTCTACTGGCCTCGCAGGGCCACTGGCAGATGTCAGCCGAAAAGTACAGATCCCAGGTCTAAGCCAAGGGTGACCTGCCACCTACAGACAGAAGTGACCTCAGAGTCCCTTTCCATGACACATTCCTGCTGCTGCCCTGTTAACTGCAGAGAGAGAAGTGACCTTGCTATTGCAGGAGATCCTGAGGCAGAGCTCACTTCTCTCTTGTCTCCTATGGATCTGTTTTTACCTTCCTGTGTTAGAGATTAAACAAAGTTTTAGTTGGAGGTTTTGGTGTTCTGCTTGTGTTTTCAGGTCTGTGGTTAGCGTATGGGCAAGCATTGTGATTTAGGGTTCTGTTTAGGTCTGCCAAGAAGTCTGGGGTTAAATAGAGCATTTTAATATTAATGTTAAGGGCAGGGATCAGGGTGAGCAAGAGAGTAAAGGTAAGGAAAAGGGGATATGG
The DNA here is from genome assembly GCF_011077185.1 of Oxyura jamaicensis. Taxonomy (NCBI): domain Eukaryota; kingdom Metazoa; phylum Chordata; class Aves; order Anseriformes; family Anatidae; genus Oxyura; species Oxyura jamaicensis. Next base: position 169,004 of record NW_023305679.1, read on the forward strand.
GCTGAATTTTTCTAAAAGGGATATTTTGACTTCTGCATAATATTGGTGGATTCCTGTCAGGGTGGTGGACTAATGTTTAAATTGAGAGATTAATGTTACTGTTGAAAATAGTGTAAGGGCCATACAAGACTGTTTGAAGTCAGTGTTACAGCAGCATTGACATTACATTATCTTTCTTGCCTCTACAAAGGTTAGCTTTCAAGCCCCTCTTCCCTTCCTCATCCCTCCCTCTAATCTCACATCTCTCCTTGCCAGGCTACTCCTGACCTCCCCATATACGTCATCTAACTGGGATCAGCTTCCTTTTGGCTTTCATTATATCAGAGTACCAGTCACAGTAACCTGTTGGCTACTCTAGTCCAAGCATTAGAACACTCTACACTCTATACTGTGATGTCTATTCTATTCTGTTACTAACAAAGCCTCCTGCAGGAATTGTTGGGGCAGATAATTGGAGGCCATGATTACAGGTAGGCAAAGGGACTGTACTGAGAAAATGTACTACCAAAACCTTGCCACGTAAACCCACTACAGATGAGGGGAGGCCAGGAGAAGCAGTACACGGGGTGATGCTGTTTGTGAGGACTTGTTTGTGCCAGCAGCCTGAGTGGGCAGTAGCTATGCGCTGGTGATGGGAGGGCAGGAAGCACATGCCAAGAGCGCTTCTGCCATCAGAGACAAGGCCACAGCCAAGGCCAAGGGGAGAGGCAGGCCCAGGGCAGGGGGCTGCAAGGGTGATGCTGAGCTCCCAGCCCCTGCAGTAGCCGCACTGGCCCTCAGCAGATGGGCTGGTTGACATACACTGGGAGGTGCTGGCATGCATCAGAGAGCAGCATGGAGGGCACTGGAGAGGGCCAGGGTGAGAGGGGTGTCAGAGCCCCATGCAGGGGCTGGTTGGGGATCCCCTCTGCTGCAGGCACTGCATGGAGCATGGCAGGAGGAGGGCAGGTATGGCTCATTGCCACCCTGCTATGGATGAGTCCTGAGCTGGAGGATAAGGCTTTTCCTGTTCTGCAGGCCCAGCAGGTCCTGCTTCGCCCTACATCCCATGGATAGAGCCTGGCCCTGGATGCTCCATGACAGCCTTGCAAGCCCTGGCAGGCTGTGGTGAGGGGATGAATGCCCTGGGCCCCCTTCCTGCTCTACCCAGGCCAGCAAGGGCCTAGAGTGGCCTCCTCTCCCCTGCTCCTGCAGCTCTGGGCTCCCTTCACACAGCCCTGGCTCTGCAGCACCAAGCCCTGCTGGGAGCCCTCCCCTGCATGCTCCCACCACTCCCTGACGCTGCTGTTGCTCTCTGCCGGGTACTGCCCAGCCCGGACCAACCCAGCCCAGCAGCACAGGCTGGGCTGGCCCCTGGGTGGTGCCCACTGCAGGCTGCTGCAGAGCTCTGGGCACGACCGCTACCACAGCCCCAGCCCCTTGCAAGGCACCGCAGCTGCTGGGACAAAGGCGGCTCTGGGCCTCCCCAGCAGCCCCCGGGCTGGGACCAGCCACAGCTCAGGAAATGGAGGTCCCTGAAGCTGCAGGAGCCCTGGTCTCTTGCCTGGGAGATCCCCAGCACAGAGTGCCTTTGCCCTGCAGGGCCAGCCCTGCTCCCCAGGCCAGCACAAGAGGCCTGGCCCAGGCACAGAGCAGCTCCAGATTCCTCCCCAGAATGCCATTTGCCATCAGCCCCAGCACCAGTGGGACAGTCTCAGGCAGGTAAGTCAAAGTCCAGTTACTGTTTCCTCGGCTATGTGCAACCAAGAAGGGCAGCTCCAGTCCAGCCCTTTGTCCTTCACTGATCACCTTGGGACTCTGATCCATTATGAGGCCCAGAAAATAAAGAGGCCTGTTCTGAGAGCAGTTCCTTGAGTGTATTCCTGACAGCAGGTTTAGAAGAGGTGTGCAGAGATGCCACTGTAGTGACAACACCACTGTAACAAGGTACAGCAGATCTGAGGGCTAACAGAAATACAAGAGCACAAGAGAACTATGTGAAAGCCAAAAGAGAGCAGCAATGGAAAGGCCACTGTGGCAAAATGACCACACAGAGGCCAGGGTTTCTTTAAGGATCAAGAACCTCAACTTCTTTATTGAGGACAGGCTCCTTTCTTATACCATTAGCTCCACCAGGGGTACTTTTCCACTAACTATTCGTTGGGTAACACCTTTGCCCAACAACAGCAAACACTTAGCAACTTCCATGTCTTAACAGTTGGAGAACAAACAGCTTGAGACAACAAGACAGTCTTTTGAATAACCCTTCTTTGTTCCTTCTAAATTCTTTACATTCCTCATGGCCTCATTACCAGTAGTCGGATGTTATTACCAACCATGGGGCTTGTCAACCCCCATAGGCACACTCCCACATCTCCCCCCTCTTTATTAACAAAGAAAGCACAATTAACACAAATTAAAACACAGAGAAAAACTATCAGGCATACTAATCCTAACACTAAACACTCTAGGCAGAATGAAGGACACTGAAAAGCGGCTGTCCTGGTTTCAGCTAGGATAGAGTTAGTTTTCCTCCCAGTAGCTGGTAGGATGCAATGTTTTGGATTAGGATGAGAAGAATGTTGATAACATGCTGGTGTTTTGCTTGTTGCAGAGCAGTGCTTACACTAAGTCAAGAACTTTTCAGCTTCTCGCTCTGTCCTGCCAGCGGGCAGGCTGGGGGTGCAGCAGGAGCTGGGAGAGGACAGACCCAGGACAGCTGACCCAAACTGGCCAAGAGGGGATTCCATACCATCGGACATCATGCTAAACAATATATAGGGGTGGCTAGACAAGGTTGGGGGGGCAGCTGCTCGGAGGTAGGCTGGGCATCGGTCAGCGGGTGGTGAGCAATTGCATTGTGCATCACTTGTTTCGTACACATTACTAGTAGTAATAATATTATCATTATTATTATTTTTTCTTTCCTACTAAAGTGTCTCTATCTCAACCCATAGGCTTCATTTTCCTGTTTCTCACTCCCATCCCAGAGGTGAGCGAATGGCTGTGTGGTGCTTAGCTGCTGGACAGGTTAAACCACAACAGTCCACTATATCCTAGCTGAAATCAGGACACAATGGTTCTCATCATTTGCTCTCCCCTTACTCTTTGATCATGCAGACAGCTCTCACCAAAACAGTTGCTACTTCATGCTTCAGGCAGAAGCAGCTCAGCTTCCCCATCTATCACTACTCTCTCTGTTTCCTTAGAAAGTATCTCATCATTTCTCATCGAATTCATATGATATGGATCATTAATAGCACTATTATTTTTGATTTCCTATCAGTATAAAATAAAAATCACAGGAGGCACACAAGATCAGGAGCTTGCTTTTTTTTTTTTTTTTTTTTTT
>NW_023305679.1:182334-198357 GCF_011077185.1 Oxyura jamaicensis
TGAATACCTCCTGCATGCTGGGGCTTCTTCCCCAGCTCCAGAGGAGATGGGAAGAGGTGGCAGCTGAGACCAGTGCATTTCTGCTGGCATCTTTACTGTCTTTATCTAGTTCTTTGGGTACATGAAATAAAAATAAAAAGAGAAATTTAAAAACTTAATATGTACTAGAAAATAATAATATTTAAAACAAAATCACATTTTGTTTTGTATTTTATATCAAAATATTCCTTGAAAAAACACTGTTAGGACTATAAATTATTATTACATTTTGAAACAAATAATAAGGATAAAAAATATATTACAATAAACACAAAAATGAAGATACTATTGATGCTTAAAAAGCAAGTGAAGAAACAAGTATATATGCTTCCTAACCGCATCCTTCAGCTCCTTGTTCCTCATGCTGTAGATGAGGGGGTTCACTGCTGGAGGAACCACTGAGTATAGAAATGTCACCACATGGTCCATGAATAGCGAGGTGATGGAAGGGGGCTTCAGGTAGGCAAACAAGCCAGTGCTAACAGTCAAAAAGACAACGGCCAGGTGAGGGAGGCACGTGGAAAAGGCTTTGTGCCGGCCCTGCTCAGAGGGCATCCTCAGCACCGCCCTGAAGATCTGCACATACGACAACACAATGAAAACAAAACAACCACATACTAAAGAAAGAGTAAAGACGAGTACTCCAATTTCCCTGAGGTAGGCATCTGAGCAAGAGAGCTTGAGGATCTGGGGGATTTCACAGAAGAACTGGTTCACTGCATTGCCTTGGCAGAGGGGCAGGGAAAATGTATTGGCTGTGTGCAGGACAGCATTGAGAAAGCCGCTGCCCCAGGCAGCTGCTGCCATCTGGGCACAAGCTCTGCTGCCCAGGAGGCTTCCATAGTGCAGGGGCTTGCAGATGGCAACGTAGCGGTCATAGGCCATGATGGTTAAAATTGAATACTGTGCTGAGATGAAGAATAAAAACAGAAAGACCTGGGCAACACACCCTTGATAGGAGATGTCTCTATTGTCCCAGAGGGCATTGGCCATGGCTTTGGGTACAATGGTGGAGATGGATCCCAGGTCGAGGAGGGCGAGGTTGAGGAGGAAGAAGTACATGGGGGTGTGGAGGCGGTGGTTGCAGGCTATTGCGGTGAGGATGAGGCCGTTGCCCAGGAGAGCAGCCAGGTAGATGCCCAGGAAGAGCGCAAAGTGCAGGAGCTGCAGCTCCCGTGTGTCTGCGAATGCCAGCAGGAGGAACTCACTCACAGAGCTGCTGTTGGGCATTTGCACCTCTGCTGGTAGATTTTGTTATGGAAGAAAACACATCCAAAGTCAAGAGGAGTATCTTGCAGGAAAAATTTATTTTATTCCTCATTGTGCCTCACATTGCCTTTCTTTCCATGAGGAGCTCTCTGCATGTCCCTGGCTCGAGCCCTGCTTTGTGCTGGCTGAGTGTCCTGTACATAGCAGCCGCCTCTGCCCATGAGCCCTCCATGGGCCACCCTTCTCCAGATCAGTACTACATGGAGGATCCAAGAGAACCCAGGTGCTTGGAGGGTTTCTGGGAAGGAGCTCCCTATGTTAAGTGAGGGGTGTTTGGCCGTGTGACTCTTTGTGCATTTCTCCTGTTCACTATTGCCAGTCTGGCTTCAACCTCCTTGCACAGCACTCCCTGTCAGAATCAGACACCACTAGCTGCTATGCTGGGCAAGGGAGAGAAGCAGGCATGGGCAGGCAAGGTAAACCATACCTAGTGCAGAGGCTGCGGTGTCGGTGAGGTAGAGCCTGTCTTCCCACCCCTGTGACATCTGGCTGGCACAGACAGCAGAGGATAAAGAGCTCCGGAGGATGCCTTCTGCCACAGAGAAAGGTGGCAAAGGGATGCAGCAAATGTGTCTACATACACAGAGTTTTAGGGTTCAGACACCCCATCCAAATTTGGAAGATGCTGACAATGTTAAACATGTCCCATGGTCGGGATGTTGTGGATGCAAACCTCAGCCAGAGGTCACATCCAGGAGGGCTGCTCTGTCCATCCCCTGGTGCCCAGCTGCTGGCTGCTTACAGCACTCAGCTGGGGGATGGCTGCACTCAGAGGTTGTGCTGAAAAATCACCTGGGCTGTGCTGGGAGAAGACGGCACCAGCTCCAAGTGCAGATGGAAATGCATCCCTTTTAGCACAGTTGTGCAGAATTCAATGACAAGTACATGGCAAGGATGCTGATTCACTAGTGCAAATCAAGGGATCTTGGGTGTAGCAAAGACTCGATATTATGCTCTGCAGCAGCTCTCTCTCACTTCTTGCCCATGTCCCTGCTGCCTGCAGCTGTCCTTCCAGCAGCTCTTTCTCTGTCCCCACATCTCCTCCAATCCATGCTCACAGACCCCATCCCACCGGCTGTGTGGCCAGCTCCATCCTGCAGACACTTCCCAGGGATGGGGACAGGTCAGGGGATATGTGCCTGTCTGCAGGTCCTAAAGAACAAATCCAAAAAGCCCTGGTGCAGTCTGTAAGTAGAGAGAAGGGAAGGGATGTTCTCAGGTTTGTCACTAACTGGTAATGTCTCAATTCAGTGCAATAGGAAGCTCCATTACCTGCACAAATCCAACCACCCCATTAACACAGAGCCTGCCTCAGAACCAGAGCAGGAAAACGCAGAGACTGCAGAAAGTGCCTTCTCTTTGCAGGCAGCCCCTGCCCTGCCCTTCCTCTGTCCAAGACCCTGGGCTCCCTGGGCAGGCTCAGTGCTGAGCCTGGCAGGCGGCAGAGGCCCTGCCCCGGCACAAAGACCCTGGGGCACACAGCAGGGACCCTGCTCTGCACCACAGACCTGGGCACTCCTGCAGCTGCCCTGCAGCATCTTCTCATCCACACTGCACAAGCCATGAGAGACATCCTGGCAGCTCCTGGCCAGGCAGAGATGTCCTGGATTCAGAAGCCCTTTCCAGGAACCTCCCCTGCACTGTCCTGCAGCCAGAGACTTACCGTGTGCAGAGCTATGAAGGTTTCTCCTGCACTGAGCTCTCCTCTGCCCACACCTTCCAGGCTGCCTGGAATCACTTTCTGCCTGGGTACCTGCTGTCAGAACCCCCAGCCCTGCTGTGCTGTGCAGAGGAGCTGCTCCTGGGCAGAGCTGTCTCTCTCTGCACCAGGGCCCTCTTGATCAGAGCTCTCTCTGTCCCAGGAGCCCAGCCCAGCTCAGCAGCAGAGGCCCAGTCCAAGGCATTGTAATCACCCTTCTGGGGGCTTTGGTGATGAGCCCACGAACCCCAGGCACTGAGAGACAATTGAAGAAATCTCTGAAGGAGTCCAAGTCAGATGCAAGTTTCCTGCAGTGTCCCCCAGAGGGCCAGCACTGACACAGCCTCCCTTGGAGCTCGTTAGAGCAGAACATTGGAGGCAGTGAGGACAAGTAGACAAAGGCAACATGAAGGTGACACTGCTGTGTAGGAAAACTGGATGTGTTTCATCAAGTACTGAGACCAGGCTTGGACCTCCAGCCCCTGGGAAGGGAGATCATTTCCGTTCATATATTGCTCAGGGCTCTTTCTGGGACAGCAGCAGATTTGGATGTGCATTGCCAAGTGCAGGAGAAGGGTACAACCCCTGCCTGGTTCATAGGTGCAGGCAAAGGGATAATGAGGACGTGGTGTTCATTATAAAGATGTCTCTACATAGGCCTCAGAGGCAGTGACTTTCAGTCAGGCCTCAGTGCTGGGACTTTCAACCTTTCCACAGCCCTTGATCCTCTCCAGATCAGGGTGTCTGAGGGACTTTCAGACATACTTTCATACTGCTCATCTGGCATCCCTCGTGGTGCCCAGGTACTCCTCCTCGTGGGCACTGCTCACTCAGAACGGTCCTAGTCTGCCCTGATGTGTGGGGTTACTCATCTTCTGTTGCAGGACTGGGCTCTTCTTGTAAATGTCAAGAGGTTTCTGTAGGCAAAATCCTGCAATTTCTCAAGGGTCTCCCATACTGATGCTCCGTTTGGTCAGCTGTTAATATCTGCAGGCAGATGGCTCACCCTGATTGTGCTGCGTCTCACAAGATAAAAGCAACAGGAATTGCAAGACAGTTTGGAGAGTGCTGTAGTAACCAGTTGAATGGAATTGCTGCACAGACTCAGAGAAGGACAGGGCTGACAGTTTCCACTTCTGTGCTACCTTCTCATGCATGCTGTTACTTTGTCTGGAACTGCGTCCTATAAACAAAACACTGCACCACAGCAGCTAATAGGAAGAAAATTAAGTCTATCCCAGCCAAAGCATGGACAATATCCACTCCACATTTCATAGCATCTGCAGCATGCTCAGCTCCAGTACTTCCCAATTAATCACCACCACCTTTTTATTTACACACAGAGATATCATGCCCTTAGTCTATTACTTCCCAATTAATCACCACCACCTTTTTATTTACACACAGAGATATCATGCCCTTAGTCTATGGGTGTCCTCATGTTGGCTAGGATAGAGGTAATTTTCCTCCTAGTAGCTGGTATGATGCTGTGTTTTGGATTTAACATGAGAAGAATGCTGATTACACGCTGATGGTTTAGTTGTTGCCCAGCAGTGGAGGGCTGGGGGTGCCTGAGAAGTTGGTGGGGACAGAACCAGGACAGCTGATCTGAAGTGGCCAAAGGGATGTTCCATACCACACAACGTCATGCTGAACAATCAATATGGGGGGGCTGGCAAGGGTAGGGGGTACCATGCTTCAGGACAGGCAATCATCATCATGATCATCATCATCATCATTGTTAGTATTATGTCTTCCCTTTCTGTCCTATCAAACTGTCTTTATCTCAACCCATGATTCTTTTTTTATTTTTTTTTTTCCCCTCCTCATTCTCTCCTGCATCTGCTGGGGGTTGTGATGGTTTCGCTCGGGTGGGTGACCGAGCTCCACCACAACCGCTCTCTCACTCCCCCTCCTCAAAGAGGAACAGGGAGAAAATCCGATGAAAGGGGCTCAAGGGTTGAGATAAGGACGAGGAGATCGCACAGTAATTATTGTGATGGGCAAAACAGACTCAGCACAGGGAGATAGTAAGATTTATTGCCTATTACGAACGAGCTAGAGAAGTGAGAAACAAAGGAAAGAAACCAAAAGCACCTTCCCCCCCCATCCACCCTCCTCCACCTCCTCCCCCCGAGCAGGGGAACGGGGGAGTGGGGGTTATGGTCAGTCTATAGAAATTCTTCTCTGCCACTCCTTCTTGGTCACTCTCGTCCCCTGTGCTGTGGGGTCCCACCCACGGGATGCAGTCCTTGCTGAACAGATCCAGCGTGGGCTTCCCACAGGCAGCAGCTCTTCAAGAACTGCTCCAGATATGGGTCCGTACCACGGGGTCCATCCCTTGGGAGCAAACCGCTCCAACCTGGGTCCCCCACGGGCAGCAGCTCCTGCCAGGTCACCTGCTCCTGCGTGGTCTCCTCTCCACGGGCTGCAGGTCCGGCCCAGAATCTGCTCCGGCAGGGGTCTTCCACAGGCCGCAGTCTCTGTCGCTGCAGGTCCCCCTGCTCCACCGTGGTCTCCTCCACGGGCTGCAGCGTGGAACCCTGCTCCACCGTGGTACTCCATGGGCTGCAGGGGGACATCCTGCTTCACCATGGTCCTCACCACAGGCCGCAGGGGACTTCTGCTCCGGCGCCTGGAGCACCTCTCCCCCTCCTTCTTTACTGACCTTGGTGCCTGCAAGGCTGTTCCTCACTCCTCTCACTCTCCCAGCTGCTGTGTGGCGCAGCGTTTTTTTTCCCTGTCTTAAATCTGCTCTCACAGAGGCGCAAACAACATCACTTATTGGCTCAGTTCTGGTCAGCAGTGGGGCCCTTACCAAACATGGGGCAGCTTCTAGATCCTTCTCACAGAAGCCACCCCTATGGCCCCCTGCTACCAAAACCTTGTCACATAAACCCACTACAGGGGTGTAGCAGGGTGTGTGTGAGAGTGAATGGCTGTGTAGTGCTGATCTGCCTCCTGGGTTAAACCACACTCTTTCTGGGGCCCAACATGGAGCACAAAGTTTGAGCCAATGACAGATCTGACCACAGCATGCTAAAAGAAAGCATTTATAAGCATTAGTTGATTTTAATGGTTGCTGATCACAAAATTGATTTTCTTTTTTCTTTTTTTTCTTTTTTCTTTTTTTTTTTTTAATCTCAGGTCTGTTGTGTTTCATTTCAGAATTGTGTTGTATAGCACAGCATAACCAGCATGCTCCTGTTGTTAAATGTCCTGAATATCTTTCAGCTTTTGCTTAGGTTTAAACAGCTACTTAAGCATGCCATCCAGAGATCTGTCCAGAGGCAGGAGAGTTAGGAGTGGCAGGGATTGTGGAAGGATATGGGCAGGCACCTAGAGCAGGGGACACCTCAAGTGCTTTGGAACTTCACCTCTGAGAAAGTGCAGAATCCTTAAAAAAAAACTGTGAAATGCTTTAAAAATGTGTGTGATCATCCTGGCAATTGCAAAGAGACACGAATCACTGGAATGTGCTGGGCCTTGACCTATGCTTAACAAGCCACAGTTAACACCTTCCCAAACCCTGTGACTTGTCCTGCAGCCACACACCAGCTCCTGTGACAGGCCCATCAGCCACTCCAACCCTCACAAAGGGCCCAGCAGCCACTTCACACCCTAGAACATGACCTGCAGGCACTCCAGCTCCTGAGATGGGCTCAAAGTTAAACCAACCCTTGTGACAGACCCTATAGCCATTCCAAAACCTGCAATAGGCTGTGCAGCCACTCCAACTTCTCTGAAAGGCCATGCAGCCAGAACAACTCCTGTGATGGGCCCTGCAGCTACTCCAGCACCTGCAATGGGCTCCATGGCTGGGCCAGAGAACTAGCTTCTGCCAGTATCGGTTGCCTTTTTATGCAAGAGGAAACAATGGGTGTGAAAGTCAGTTTTTTTTTAGAAAGGAAAGAAACTCCTACCCAGACAAGAAAGGAGGAAGAAGAAGATGAAGCAGGTTTCTCCAAAGAAGGGCCATCTTGTAAGCAGGAGGACAAAGAAGAAGACATCATATAAACATCACAAACCAAGTGACCCCTTTCCCAGGGAAAGCTACCAAAAAAAAAAAAAAAAATCAGCTATCATCTTGGTGAGCACATTGTCACCTGACTACTCCAGTGCTGGGAGAACAGTGCCAATAGACTGAAATTAGAGGGCAGGGAAGCCAAGCAGCTGGAATCCCCCTCTAGAGAAGGGGAGATTGATAAAGCCATTGAAAAAGAGCACAAGGAACTTAATCCTGTCAGGCGTCAAGGAAAGGTGTCCCTTCAGGAAAGATCTTGTATGTCATTCAGGCAAGTGGACCAACATGCAGCCGGGTATCCGGTACCAGAGGGAATTAGCCATGCTGAAGGCAGTTAGTAGAAACCTAGACAACAAACAGCTATCCAGAGATCAATATGAAGCCAAGTGCACATGACCCATGTGGCAGAAGTTTGTACAGAGCACATCATTATCATATGCCATCCCATTGGCAGTAATGACCAGGAAAGACCAAGAGGAACCCATAGAGGATGAATTGGCTAGCCAACTATGGCATTACAAAGAAAGTCTCTCTTCTTTCCTATAGGTCTGTGTCTCGTCTAGAGAGAATCTTTCTTATGAAGTCCAAGAACTACAAGAGAATAATATATCTTCCACCCCACCTGTATGAACCAATACCTCAGCTGTCAGGTGTAAGCATCCTGCTGCTCAAGAAAGTGGATATAGTGGGTGCATACTACTTGTCACCCTGTGGTTTTGACTGTGTGACCATGGAAAGGCCATAAGTAAATGGGATGCAAAAATATGCCTCCACCCTAGAGGCATGGATACATGAAGCACAAGGAAAAACATTCACAAAAAGTGGTTCTTCTGAGAAAATTGCTGCTCAAATTTCTAGTGGGCAGTCCTCCAAACAGAGTAATGAATACTGTGAACAGGACTAGAGAGGCCCAGCCTCCATCCTGGGGGAGGGAGATGACAATCGGGTGTATTGGACTTTGAGGCTTATTGGCTTATTGGCCTGGCACATCAAGCCCAAGAGTTAACAGTTTTGGAGGCCGAAGTGAGTCTAATGGGGAAGGAGTGGCAAATGCAACCCATTGGGACTGCCCTGGAGGCTCTGTGCAACCTTGGCATAGACTACTTCAGGAGAGGGTACTTCAAAGATGCAAAAGTTTGCTTTTGGGCTTTTGGCATAGCTGCCTTGGTGATTGGGGACATTGAATAGTTGTGTCTACCTTGCCCACTCTCCCACAGAACCCTTCTGCTGTGGAGGTGCTGATGGCCAATGAACAGCAGGTGCCAGTTGCTACAACAGTTTACGTGAGGCAATATTGCATCACCAGAGACTCCCTGATTCCCATGCATGAGCTTGTTCATTGACTGCAGAGCCAAGGAATAATCAGCAACACTTGCTCAGCCTTTAATAGTCCCATATGGACAGTGAAAAAATCTAATGGTGAGTGAAAGATAATGGTGGACATGTGTGGCCTGAATGAAGTCACACCACTGCTGAGTGCTGTTGTGCCAGGCATGCTAGAACTTCATTCAATAAGAACTTGAGTCAAAGGCAGAGAAGATCTATGCCACAATTAATATTGCTAATGCATTTTTCTCCATCCCTTTGGCAGCAGCATGAAGGCAACACTTTGCTTGCACTTGGAGGGTTGTCCTTTCCACCTGGAATCTGGTGCCCCAGGGCTGGAAGCACAGCCCTACCATTTGCCATGGGCTGAGCCAGACTGCCTTAGAACACAGGGAAGCTCCTGAACACTTCCAAAATATTGATGTCATCATCACATGGTGAAAAACAGCAGAAGAAGTATTTGAGAAAGGGAAGAAAATGTTCCAAATTCTTCTTAAAACTTGTATTGTCCTGAACCAAAGTAACCTCAAGGGACCTGCAGAGGAGAACATAATGCAGGCTGTCCAGATTCAGGGGGAACCCTGCTTGGGGAAAGGTTGGGCATCAGTCAGTGTGTGATGAGCAAGTGCACTCTGAGTCACTTTCTATATACAAGTGCAATGTGCATTACTTGCTTTATACATATAATAATAATCATAAAAATATTATTATTATTTCTTAGTAGTATTGTTACTGTTTTTACTATCTCGTTTTCTGTCCATTTCAACTATCTTTATTTCAACCCATTATCATTTGGGTGGTGGGTGTGAGGTAACATCTGTGTGGTGCTGAGGTACCTGATGGGTTAAAGCACAACATGTTTGGCAATCACAGTCCAATAGCACAAATTGGACTTATGAAAGCAGTCTCTGACATCTACAGAGAGAAGCAGTCGGTGATGCCTTCAGTGTGCTTCAAACACCCACCCCAGGAGAGACCCTGCTGCCTTCAGGAGCTGTTAGCCCCAAGGCCTTGGGGACACCTCGAGGGAGCCCAATGGCACAGAGCAAGCGATGCCATGGTCAGGTGCTGTGCTGCTGAGCTGGGCCGAGCTCCTGGGCCCAATGGGAGCTACTGGCAAGGGGGCACCGCTGCAGAGAGATAGCTCTGCCCAGGAGCAGCTCCTCTGCACAGCGCAGCAGGGCTGGGGGCTCTGACCACAGTTGGCACAGGGAGAGAAGAGAAGGAGAGAGGGCTTGGAGGCAGTGAGGAGCACAACAACAGAGGGCAGCGTGTGGCAGGACGTCTGCACACTCTTCACACCGTGAGTCTCTGGCAGTAGGGCAATGCAGGCAGGGTTGCCTGCAGGGTCTTCTACAGCTGGCACATCTGATGCCTGATAGCATCTGTCCGGATGGGTCTCTCTTTTTCTGCAGTGCTTTAGAGAATGGCATTATTAAGAAGCATTTCAAGAGGAAGATCAAGGCTTGGTTTATCTGAAGGGTATGGCTTTTACTGTAGTCTCTGCTTTCAGATTTCTGCAGTTGAGGTGATGAAATTTGTAAAGTACCTTCCCAAACCTCATCTCACAGACTGTACCAACATCTTATTGTGGTCCTCTCAGATTTTATCGTAGCTGATCTTTAGGAGGTACAAATGCCCTGATACCCCCTGTCTTTGGGAGGTGTCTGCAGACTAAAACAGAACACACAGCATTTGCAATGAGCATGAGCTGCGTTCTCTGCAGCCAGAGCTGCAGCACAGGAGGGTCTGCTGAGTGTCCTTCTGTCCCTCCCTGGCCTTGCCTCCCCTGGCAGCAGCACACTGGCATTCCTCCTGGCTTCTCCACCTGGCGGTACTGCTGCTGTTCTTGTTTCCAGGCTGGCTGGGGATGGGGGTTTCTCATACACAAGGAGTAAGCCTTCGGTGTGCTTGGGGGAAGGGGAGTATGGGGACAGGGTGAGAGGTCTGGAGATGTGCACTTTGAGCCTGGATTCCTCTGTTCTCTTCAGTGTCCTGGTTCTTTTCAGGTGAGGATGTGAATGTCATTGTCATACAGCTCCAAGAGATGCCAGCAGAAGAGACCAGCTTTGATGAACAGACTGGCTTTCCCCTCTCAAGGACATTCTGAACTAAAGGGAGCATCCCTTTCTCTGAGGATCCAGGTTTCACCTGCAGTGCAGCAGGAAGGAAAATATACAAAAAAGAAAACTCTGCAGCCCTGCTTCCTTTCAGGAGAATTGGGACCAAATTATGGATAATCACATATCAGGAATGAATTGAATCTGGGATTACCCTATATTTCTCTTTACCTGTTACTGCAGGGCAGAACTGCCTCCAGAATTACCAAAGCAGTCCAAGGACACCCTCTGGGAGAATCAGACAGAGCTCATGAAAGGGATTTCCATATGCATGAATTAGTCCTTGTCAGATAATTCTGCTGTATATTCTTACTGCGTCTTCCCTCCTTGGGCAAGACCCCATGGCCAGAACCAGCAAATGCCTAACAGCAGCTCTGTGAGTGAGTTCCTCCTGCTTGCATTTGCAGACTCGCGGGAGCTGCAGCTCCTGCACTTCGCACTTTTCCTGGGCATCTACCTGGCTGCCCTCCTGGGCAACGGCCTCATCCTCGCCGTCGTAGCCTGCAACCACCACCTCCACACCCCCATGTACTTCTTCCTCCTAAATCTCGCCCTCCTCGACCTGGGCTGCATCTCCACCACTCTCCCCAAAGCCATGGCCAATTCCTTGTGGGACAACAGGGCCATCTCCTATCAAGGATGTGTTACCCAAGTCCTTTTTTTAGTCTTCTTCATTGGAGCAGAGTATTCCCTCCTCACTGTCATGGCCTACGACCGCTACATTGCCATCTGCAAGCCCCTGCACTACGGGAGCCTGCTGGGCAGCAGAGCTTGTGCCCAGATGGCAGCAGCTGCCTGGGGCAGTGGCTTTCTCAATGCTGTCCTGCACACAGCCAATACATTTTCCCTGCCCCTCTGCCAAGGCAACGCTGTGGACCAGTTCTTCTGTGAAATCCCCCAGATCCTCAAGCTCTCCTGCTCAAATGCCTACCTCAGGGAAATTGGGGCACTTGTGTTTAGTGTTTCTTTAGTCTTTTGTTGTTTTGTTTTCATTGTGCTGTCATACATGCAGATCTTCAGGGTGGTGCTGAGGATGCCCTCTGAGCAGGGCCGGCACAAAGCCTTTTCCACATGCCTCCCTCACCTGGCCGTGGTCTCTATATTTGTCAGCACTATCATGTTTGCCTATCTACAGCGGCCTTCAAACTCATTCCCATCCCTGCACCTGGTGGTGGCAGTTTTGTACTCAGTGGTGCCTCCAGCAGTGAACCCCCTCATCTACAGCATGAAGAACCAGGAACTGAAGGATGTTATAAGCAAACAATTTACCCACATTTCTTAAAGCCTCAGTAACGGTCTCATCAATTTATTAATTCTCCTAGCATACATGAAAAGATTTCAGAGAAATTTTTTATTTTTAATATTGTTTACTATATTCTTTACTATGTTTTAGCGAATATTTGATAATATTTTGAGTTTAATATTAATCTTAGCAGCCTGCCTGTAAATTATTTTATTTACTTTGATCAGATAATCTAATTTACCTATAGAACTAGGCTTGCTCAGTAGGTATAGACAATAAAAAATCCATGAGAAACTAATTTGTCTCAGATGCTGTCTCTTCCCATCTCCTCTGCAACTGGGGGAGCAGCCCCAGCACACAGGAGGGGCTCAGGGCCAAGAGCCCAGCTGCCACATGGACAAACAGCCCCGGTGGCTCTTGGGGCTGCCCCTCACTGCCCGCTGGGCTCTGCCTCTCTGCTGCCTTTGGGTCAGGGCTGCTGCTTCCCTGGAGCCATGGCCATGGCCAGCAGCAGGACGTAGCCTTCTTAAATGCTGCTCTCTTTTCGCTTCATGGGACTGTGTCCCCTGGAGTGGGGTTGATGGCCAATGACAGCCTGGCGAGGAATCTGGAGCTTTCAGGAGATGTCAGGGGATCTCCAGGGACAAGGAGCTCAGTGGGTAGTGATTAGAACCTCATAAAATGATCGTACAAGATAGTGTCTGGTAACAAAAAAGGTGAATCTGAGGAGTGCACTGGCTCCTCAGATTGGTCAGGCTGGGTCAGCTGTCACAGCAGATTCCCCTCCCAACCTCTTGCCCACCTGCAGCTGACTCACTCCTGGGGTTGAGTGAGAAGCAGAGAAGAAGGCCTTGATGCTGTGCAAGCCCTGCTCAGAAACAGCAACTACAGCCATGGGTGACCAACACTGCTCTGGTCACGTATAGAAAACACAGCACCACAGGGGCTGCTCTGCAGAGGGTAACTCTGTCCCAGCCAGAGTCAGTGTCCCCATGATGGACAAGAAGCTCTGGGAGGAGCCAGGAAGGTGCTCATAAGCACCAGGACAATTGAGGAAGCCCAAAGGTCCTTCTGAAGGGTCACTTGAGTGCCACCTGAGAAGCAGTGGTGGCCAGTGGGGAGGGCCAGGAGAAAGACTTGTGTGAAGGCTGTGAGAAACAAGAAAATTCGGGGCTTTAGCAGATGTCTGTGGGTGGAGGAGGAGGTCAGTCCTGGGACTGGGGTGAGGCTGAAAGGCCCTGCATGAAGCTGGACTGATGGAGAAGTGTCCATCTTGCATGTGTGCCTCAGCCTGGGAGAAGGGGCCTGCCCACGGTGTGGGATGGCTGGCCTGTGCTCAGCCATGCCCCAGGAGCTGACCTTGCTCTCTTCCTCCCTGGCACTCTCCACACGGGGCAGACCCTCAGGAAACACCCCTGAGCCTGGAGATGCACCAACCTGCTGCGGTGAGGTGCCACTACTGCAGGGGAAGAGGGGAGGTTTGGAGAGACATGTGGGGCCTGTGGGCAAGAGTGATGTGGCCTGGGAAAGTGAGGGTCTGGGAAAAATTACTCTGGATTCATAGGAACCATTCTGGAAACAAAACTTGTATGCCGGAACCACACTTTTGTGGCAGTGCAGAGCTGCTGGGCACATCGTGGAGGGTGCTCCAATGGACCTTTCTGTCCTTTTCTATCATGTCTTAAGTGTCACTTTTCTCAGGAATAGAGTACCCAACAGAGCTTTGACAGATACTCTGAGATCATGAAAGCCATCGTAAACATTCCCCTATGAAGATGACTGATATGGGGAGGTCAGGAGAAACCCTGGAAAGGAGAAATGTGAGATTTGGAGGAGGGAATAGGGGCTTATACAGCAGAAATTAAGGGTTTTGTAGAGGTAAGAGGGTTCAGGTTATGCTGATGCTGGTGACTTAAAACAGTTATATGAAGCCCTTCCCCAGTTTCAACCCGTAACTTTAATTCATAAATCTAAATGCTACCCTACACTCTGACAGAAATCTACTACTCTTATGCCTGACCTCAAAGTATGCACTGAAGCCAAAACTCAGCCCAAAGCCTCTTTCCCTTACCTTTACTCTCTTACTTACCTTGTACCCTTGTAATTGCTCTATTTAACCCTAGACTTTTAGGCAGACCTAAACAAAACCCTAAACCACAAAGCCTCCCCATCCCCTAACCGCAGACCTGACACCCCAACCAGAACATCAAACCTGCCCACAAAACCTTTGCTTAATCTCCAACCCAGAAAGGTGAGCCCTAGTCCCCAATCCCAAACTTAAACACCGACCAGACAAAGCCCTCGTTCCTGTGCATTAACCTCCTCACCTTCAGACCCTATCCTAAACCTTAACTTTAGGTGCTTAGCCCCTTGAGTCACGGCAGGAACAGTGAGGTTTCTGTGCAGTCACATGGCATTCACAGTGAATCTGATCAGCTTGTAGGCCACAAGGAGGAGATGGGGGGGAATGCTCTGATGAGCTCAGCTCTGCCTCAGGATCTCCTGCACCAGCAAGAGGAATGTGACTGTGGCAGTGACTGTGAGGTCACTTCTGTCTCTGCAGTTGACAGGGCAGCAGCAGGAACATGTCACAGAAAGGGACTGCAAGGTCACTTCTGTCTGAAGTAGCTGGCAGGCTTGACTTCCACCTCGGATCTGTACTTTTGGGCTGACATCTGCCAGTGGCCCTGCAAGGCCAGCAGAAGGCACCAGGTTGGCATGCTGACTGCGGGATCCCCTCTGCCTGCATACCCAGGAGGACCCACACAGAAAGAAGGCCTGCAAATGGGTTGTCCTGTCCCTTCTGCTTAAGTATATGACTGGACAGCAGCAGGCCCATGGCTTGGAAGATGCTGGTGAGGTGAGTTCTGTCTGGTTGGCTGACAGGCCACAAGAAGGCTGATGGGTTGGGATGCCTACTTTAGGAGTGGTTTCCACCCCAATAGAGCTTTCTTTGGTAGTAGGAAAAAGCAGGAGAGAAAAAAAACTGCCACAAAGTGCACTTTGGAAGGTTGGCACTGGCCGCAAGGAGGAAGAAATGCCCCTAAACTGGTAGTACTGTGTTGCCAGAGGTCACCCAAAGAGTGTCTGTGATCATAGCTTTGTGTTTCAAGGAACAGTTGGTGATGGTTGATAAGACATCGGTGAAATCATGTAAATGCCGGGATGAGAGCAAGGTGTTGAACAACAGATGGGTGTCTGCAGACTTCAAGGAAACAGCAGAAATTGTGGGACAGCATAGGAAAGCGTGCAGAGAATGCAGAGGGTGCTGACAAGAATGGAAGGTCCCAACAGCCCTGACATTTTTGTCCCCTTGGCTAGAGCTCATGAGGACACGTTATACTCATTGCAATGGGGAGTCATTGATTCCTTGCAATCCTGTGCGGAAGCTAGGAGGTGTCACACCATTCTTCTTCTCATGGCATCACACTGCCCACCACAACCCACAGACCCCAGGAAGAGCCCTGAGCCAGACATGGGTGTGCAGGATCTCTCCTCTCAGGTGCTCGGGTCAGGCCTTGGGCCTTCTGCTTCACTAAAATATACCAAGACTTTTCTCAGCACAGTGCTTTTGCCTATCTGTAATCATGGCCTCCAATTATCCACCCTAACAAGTCCCTGGGGAGGCTTTGTTTCTTAGGGCTCTCAGTGGGGCCCATTAATACTCCAAGTCACTTCAAATTTTCCTTCTGACTTTATCATCTTACACAGTTGCATTGTTCTCCTCTCAGTACCCGAGGTTCATAGACTCAGCACCAAAATACACCATGGAACTCATTAAAATGCAGAAACTCCTAAGGGGCCATATCTCTCAGTTTTCTTCAAGACTTGTAGAGCTAATTGGAGAGCTTTGACTGTGTAGCTAAGGAGGAAGATTTCAAAGTGCATATAATAAAAATATTTTATCATTTTAAAGGATGAATTTTACTGTGTTTCAGTTGGGAGCTTCATTCTCTTATTGATATTGATTCTGGGTGACTTCATTGGAGACATGCCTAGGGAGGAAATGCAGAAAGGTCTGACTGTGTGGTCAGCCTTGCTCCTCACCACCCCAGCCCTGCCATTTCTCTCATTGGCCCCCTGGTGCTTGCATCACTTTTCCTTACACCAAATTTCTTCACCGAAGTCTGCAGCTGGATGTTACAGCTCCTTTGCACCAGCTCTCACCTGCTTTCCTTAGAGACCTGACTCTGCACTCAGGCACAAAAGGCTTTTTCCTATTTCCAACCGAACAACAGGAAAACATGCTGCAATTAAAAAGAAAAGAAAAGAAAAGAAAAGAAAAGAAAAGAAAAGAAAAGAA
>NW_023305679.1:198367-204016 GCF_011077185.1 Oxyura jamaicensis
AAAGAAAAGAAAAGAAAAGAAAAGAAAAGAAAAGAAAAGAAAAGAAAGCAAACTCCTCACCTTCTGTGCTCTTCCAGTGAGGTCTACCTTCCATGAGGTTTATTGTATAATAAGTGTTTTATACTGATAGATAGGAAATCATAAGTATTCAGATAAATATTAATCCATGTGATATTAATTCAATGATAAGTGATGAGGAGTTCCCTAAGGACACAGAGCGTTCCGCCCCGCTCACAAGAACAACTCAGCTACCAGCTGCCTACCTATAGGTAAACCACCATGGTCATCACTAGGCAGAGAGCTCTTTTTAGAAAGTCTGTGGCCACCCTGACTGAGTGCCCACTCAAAAATGCAGCAGTTCAGGTCTCTGGATGCACGGAGTGCCTGAATCTGAATCTGAATCTGCAGAGACACCATGTGTGTGAGGTGTGAGCAAGTGGATGACCTGCTCAGCCTGGTGGCAGAGCTCAAGGAGGAGGTAGAGAGGTTGAGGGCCATCAGGGAGTGCAAGAAGGAGATAGACTCCCTGCAACTCCCTGAAAGGCCTGAAGGAAAGGCACCAGGGTGAGACACCCCAAACAGTGGTGGACCCCCTGTCCTCATGAGCAGAGGGAGGAGACCTAGGAGATGAGGAGGAGTGGAAACAGGTCCCTGCTTGACATCGCAGGCAACCCCCTTCCCTACCAGCCCTGCCTCCCTAGGTGCCCATACACAGAGGGTTTGAGGCCCTGGAGCTTGAGAGACCGGTGGGTAAGAATGTGATCAACAGTCTACCCAGGAGGCTGCCTAGGGTGAGGAAGTCGACTCCACACCTCAAGACTGCCTCCACTATGAAAGAAGGAAGGGTGATCATTGTAGGAGAATCCCTTCTCAGGGGAACAGAGGGCCCTATTTGTCGACCTCACCCTACCCATAGGGAAGTCTGCTGCCTCCCTGGGGCCAGGGTCAGGGACATTGCCAGAAACCTTCTATGGTGGTTTTGCTCGAGTGGGCAGCGGAGCTCCACCACAATCGCTCCCTCACTCTTCCCCTCCTCAAAGAGGAAGGGGGAGAAAAGACAACACAAGGAGCTCTAAGTTTGAGATAAGAATGATTTAATTAAAGGGAAAGGGAATGAGGAGAAAAAGAAACAAAAGAAACAACAAGGCCACGCGGAAGCACAGAGAGAAAGCAAAAAGAGTTATTCTCTACTTCCCATCAATGAGCGATGTTCGGCCACGTCCTGGGAAGCAGGGCCTCAAAATGCATACCAGTTGTTCAGGAGGACCGCCGTCCCCCATGAGAGCCCCCCTTTTATTGCTGAGTATGACATCAGGTGTTATGGAATATCCCTTTGGTCGGTTTAGGTCAGCTGCCCTGGTGATGTCCCCTCCCCATCAATTGCCCACCCCCAGCCTGCTGGCTCCTGGGGGCTTGGAAGGAGTCCTGATGCTGTGCCAGCACTAAGCAGCAATAGACACAACACTGGAGTGATACCAGTGCTGTTCCAGCTACGAGTGCAGAGAACAGAAAAAGGAGAACCAAAGAAAACATAGGTCCGCTACTTGATGGGGAAGGTCTCCTCACAAACAATGACATAGGCAAAGCAGAGACGTTTAATGCCTTCTTCACCTCTGTCTTCAACGCTGATGATGGGCTTCAGGACCCAGGGTGCCCTGAGCTGGAGGACCGTGAAGGTGAGGATGACAAACTCCCAACTGACCCTGAACGTGTGCAGGATTTGCTGCTCCACCTGGATCCATACAAGTCTATGGGTCCGGATGGGATTCATCCCAGGGTGCTTAAAGAGCTGGCTGACGTCATCACAGGACATCTCTCAATTATTTTTCAATGATCTTGGGAATCTGGAGAGGTCCCGGTAGACTGGAAGCTGGCAAAGGTTGTGCCAATTTTCAAGAAGGGTCAGAAAGAAGACCCTTGCAATTACAGGCCTGTCAGTCTCACGTCAGTGCCTGGTAAAATCATGGAGAAGATGGTTCTCGAACTTATTGAGGCGCACCTGGGGGACAAAGCAGTCATTGGTCCCAGCCAGCATGGGTTTGTGAAGGGTAAGTCCTGCCTAACAAATTTGATTTCCTTTTAAGATAAGATCACCAAGCTAGTTGACTGAGGGAAACCAGCTGATGTGATCTTTTTGCACTTCAGCAAGGCTTTAGACACGGTTTCCCATAGGATCTTACTGGACAAAATGTCCAGCATACAACTAGACAAAACATCATACGATGGGTGAGCAATTGGCTGAAGGGCAGGGCTCAAAGGTTTGTGGTAAATGGGGCGACATCAGGCTGGCGGATGGTCATTAGTGAGCTTCCTCAAGGCTCCATTTTAGGGCCAGTCCTCTTCAATGTTTTTTTAAATGATTTGGATCTAGGACTAGAAGGTGTTTTGAGCAAATTTGTTGACGACACCAAACTTGGAGGAGTTGTGGACTCAGATGAGGGTGGAAAGGCCTTGCAGAGAGATCATTACAGGTTGGAGAGCTGGGTGATCACCAACCGCATGAAGTTTAACAAAAGCAACTGCCGGGTCCTGCACCTGGGACAGGGCAACCCTGGCTATACGTACAGACTGGGTGACAAGACGCTGGAGAGCAACCCCGCAGAGACGGATCTGGGGGTCGTGGTTGACAGAAAGTTGAATATGAGCCAGCAGTGTGCCCTGGCAGCCAGGAGGGCCAACCATATCCTGGGATGCATCAAGCACAGCATTGCTAGTTGAGGGAAGTGATTGTCCTGCTCTACTCTGCACTGGTGCGGCCTCACCTCAAGTACTGTGTGCAGTTCTGGCATCACAGTACAAAAAGGACATTAAACTGTTGGAGAGTGTTCAGAGGAGGGCGATGAAGATGGTGAAGGGCCTAGAGGGGAAGACTTATGAGGAACGGCTGAGGTCACTGGGCATGTTCAGCCTGGAGGAGAAGAGGAGGCTGAGGGGGAACCTCATCACGGTCTACAACTTCCTCACGAGGGGCAGTGGAGAGGCAGGAGACCTTTTCTACATAAACACCAGTGATAGGACCTGTGGGAACAGGGTTAAGCTGAGGCAGGGGAAGTTTAGGCTCAATGTCAGGAGGAGGTTCTTCACTGAGAGGGTGGTTGCACACTGGAACAGGCTCCCCAGTGAAGTAGTCACTTCACCGAGCCTGTCTGAACTCAAGAAGAGATTGGACTGTGCACTTAGTCACATGGTCTAAACTTTAGGGTGGACCTGTGCAGTACCAGGAGTTGGACTTGATGATCCTTATGGATCCCTTCCAACTCGGGATATTCTATGATTCTATGATTCTATGATTCAGTGCTGTTCCAACTACGAGTGCAGAGCACAGCACTGTGTGGGCTGCTGCAGGGAAAGGTGACTCCATCCCAGACAGACCCAACACAACTTCGTAACCTAGTTCACCCCTCCAACTACTATCCTCTTTTAATAGTCCAGGCTGGCAGAGATGATACTGAAGAGAGAAGCCTCAAGGCTATCAAACAGGACTTTAGGGGACTGGGATGATTACTAGATGGAGCAGGAGTACAGGTCATACTTTCCTCTATCCCTACAGTGGCAATGAGTGGTACAGATAGGACTTGGAAAGCCCACCTGATAAACAGGTGGCTCAGAGGCTGGTGCCAGCACAGAAATTTGTTGGGGTTTTTTTGACCATGGGGCCCTTTACTTGGCACCCAGCCTGCGAACTGCATATGGGTCCCACCTGTCTTGAAGGGGAAAACAGACACTAACACAGGAGCTGACAGGGCTCATTGAGAGGGCTTTAAACTAGGTAGGGAAGGGGACAGGCATGGGAAGGGAATAAGGCTCGTTAGAGGTGTGCCAGGGAGAACAATGTCAGGGCTGGGGGAGAAGGCAATGGCCCAGATGCAGTGCATCTACACTAATGCACATAGCATGCACAACAAACAGGAGGAGCTGGAAGCCATTGCATAGCAGGCAAGCTGTGACTTGGTTGCAATCACAGAAACGCGGTGGGACCACTCCCATGACTGGAGTGCTGCAATGACTGGCTATAGGCTCTTCAGAAGGGACAGGCAGTATAGAAGGGGTGGTGGTGTGGCTTGATATATTAGAGAGTGTTTTGATGTTGTGGAACTCAAGGCTGAGACTGGGAATGATAAGGTTGAATCCCTGTCGGTTAGAATCAGCGGGAAGGCCAACAAGGCAGGCATCCTGGTGGGAGTCTGTTACAGACCGCCAGACCAGGATGAGGAGACGGATGAGGAGTTCTACTGGCAGCTGGCAAAAGTTGTGAAATCATCAGTGCTTGTTCTCGTGGGGGATTACAACTTCCCAGACATATCCAGGACATGCAATACAGCTCAGAGGAAGCAGTCTAGGAGGTTTCTGGAGAGCATGGAAGATAGCTTCCTGATGCAGCTGGTTAGTGAGCCTACCAAGGGAGGTGCCCCACTAGACCTTCTGTTCACAAACAGAGAACGACAGGTGGGAGATGTGGTGGTGGGGAACTGTCTTCAGCAGAGTGACCAGGAAATGGTAGAGTTCTCTATTTTTGATGAAGTCAGGAGGGGGACCAGTAAAACTGCTGTCTTAGACTTCCAGAGGGCAGACTTTGAGCTGTTCAGAACCGGTTGGCAGAGTCCCTTGGGAGGTGGTTCTGAAGGGCAGAGGAGTCCAGGAAGGCTGGGCAGTCTGCAAGAAGGAAATCTTAATGGCTCCAGAGCAGTCTGTCCCCACATGCCCAAAGAAGAGCTGGCTTGGAAGAAGACCGGCCTGGCTGAACAGAGAGTTGTGGCTTGAGCTTAGGAAAAAAAAAAAGAGGGTCTATGATCTTTGGAAAAGAGGGGAGGCCACTCAGGAGGATAATAAGGATGTTGTGAGGTTGTGCAGGGACAAAATTAGAAATTCCAAAGCTCATCTGGAGCTCAATCTGGCTGTTGCTGTTAAAGACAACAAAAATGTTTTTATAAATAAATTAACAGAAAATGGAGGACTAAGGAGAATCTCCACCCTTTACTGGATGCAGGGGGAAACTTAGTAACCAGAGATGAGGAAAAGGCTGAGGTGCTTAATGCCTTCTTTGCCTCAGTCTTCAGCAGCAAGACCAGTTGTTCTCTGGATACCCAGTACCCTGAGCTGGTGGAAGGGGATGGGGAGCAGAATGTTGCCCCCACAATCCACGAGGAAATGGTTTGAGACCTGCTACAGCACTTAGATGTAAGCAAGTCAATGGGGCTGGATGGGATCCACCCGAGGGTACTGAGAGAACTGGCGGAGGGGCTGGTCAAGCTGCTTTCCATCATTTATCGGCAGTCCTGGCTACCAGGGGAGGTCCCAGTCAGCTGGCGGTTAGCAAATGTGACACCCATCTACACAAAGAGCCGGAAGGTAGACCCCGGGAACTATAGACCTGTTAGTCTGACCTCAGTTCTAGGGAAGTTCATGGAGCAGATTATCTTGGGTGTCATTACACGGCACTTGCAGGGCAAGTAGGTGATCAGGCCCAGTCAGCATGGGTTTATGAAGGGCAGGTCCTGCTTTATGAACCTGATCTCCTTCTATGACAAAGTGACACGCTTAGTGGATGAGGAAGAGGCTGTGGATGTGGTCTACCTTGACTTCAGTATGATTTTTGACGCCTTTTCCCACAGCATTCTCCTCAAGAAACTGGCTGCTCTTGGCTTGGAC